>NC_062540.1:2681798-2691798 GCF_022655615.1 Tachysurus fulvidraco
GAGGAGAAATATTCTGAACAGCGGCGTGTGGGTGTCATTACGCTGCTCGGGTTACGCTGGACAGTGTAAAAGCTAGATCGTGTTCGGAGTTGAACTGAGCCAACAAAAATATACGGATTAAATTCCGACACCTCGTCCACTCAGTACTACTAATCTCGTGATGATTACAACTAGGACTCATAAATAAAAAAGATTAATATCATCATATTAATCTTTTTTATTTATTTCATTTTTATTTGATTTTGATTTGTTTGTTTGTTCGTTTGATTTGTTTTTATTTACAAAAATAATACAACCTGAAAGGGGACACGGTGGCTTAGTGGTTAGCACGTTCGCCTCACACCTCCAGGGTTGGGGGTTCGATTCCCGCCTCCACCTTGTGTGTGTGGAGTTTGCATGTTCTCCCCGTGCCTCGGGGGTTTCCTCCGGGTACTCCGGTTTCCTCCCCCGGTCCAAAGACATGCATGGTAGGTTGATTGGCATCTCTGGAAAATTGTCCATAGTGTGTGAGTGTGTGAGTGAGTGAATATGAGTGTGTGTGTGCCCTGTGATGGGTTGGCACTCCATCCAGGGTGTATCCTGCCTCGATGCCCGATGACGCTTGAGGCACAGGCTCCCCGTGACCCGAGAAGTTCGGATAAGCGGTAAAAGATGAATGAATGAATGAATGAATACAACCTGATTTTAAAAACCTGGGTTAAATGCAATAATAATCTGGCAACCCTATGAAGTTAAAGCTAAACTAAAAATGGTGCGTGTGTGTGTGTGTGTGTGTGTGCAGTGTTGTGCTAGTTACTAAAAAATAGTAACTAGTTACAGTTACTAGTTACTTCATTCAAAAAGTAACTCAATTACGTTATTGATTACTTACACCAAAAAGTAACGCATTACTGTTAAAAGTAACCTTTTAGTTACTTTTTTAAAGAACGTTCTTTAATGTTCCCATTAATGCTCTTTTATGCCTTATGGATTATACAAACACATAACCAGACATCCCAAGTATCCCGGATGTTCCGGGAGTCTCCCACATATTGATAGCGGCTCCCTGATGCCCACAAATTAGTTACAATCTCCCGGAATCTAGAGCGAGCGAGCAAGACTGCGCATGCGCGACAGAGACAAGTATTCAAGTATGTGCTCCAAACCTTGTAACGCACGGTAGAGAAGGAGGGGCCAATCCTGATTGGCCTGTTTCGTTAAGTCAACCAATCAATTGTCAGTGTAACGCGTTAGTGCCCAACACTGTGTGTGTGTGTGAGTGTGTGTGTGTGTGTGTGTGCGTGTGTGTGTGTGCAAAAGACAGCTGCACCTGTGTGAACGTTGCTTTTGTGCTTCTTCAGCGCATCTTTGCTCTTGAATCTCTTTCCGCAGCTCTCGGCCTTACAGATAAACCTGGCTTCTCCTTTACAGGCCTCCTTGTGCTGTTCAAAGCTACACAAAAACATTTGTTTCAGAAAAAAGGAAGAGATGGTCACTTTGTGTGTGTGTGTGTGTGTGTGTGTGTGTGTGTGTGTGTGTGAGTGTGTGTGTGTGTGTGTGTGTGTGTGTGTGTGTGTGTGTGTGTGTAAAGAACCTTGACACCGAGCTGAAGGAGCAGTGACAAAGAGCACACTGGTGAACTCGGGAAGCATCTCCGGCTGAAGAACTCTCAGTGCAGTGGAGAACGCTATGATACACACACACACACACACACACACACACACACACACACACACACACACACACACACACACACGTATACACACACACATGCTGCTGAAACACTCAAGATAAAGAAAATATATACTGAGATTGACTGCATAGTGACAAATCTGAAACACTGTGTGTGTGTGTGTGTGTGTGTGTGTGTGTGTGTGTGTGTGTGTGTGTGTGTGTGTGTGTGTGTGTGTGTGTGTGTAGACTGACTGGCGCTGCAGTGCCTGTTTGACGGGGAACTCTTTGCCACAGTTGCGACACTTGAACTCTTTGTCCTCTGCGCTGGCTCTCTGGTGTAAACTCTGGAGGTGTTCAGCCAGAACCTCCTCACTGGGGAAACTGCTCTCACACAGCAGACACGGGTGATCCTCCTGCTTTATTGATGACTCTACACACACACACACACACACACACAGATGGCTATTCATCAAAGCCGTAAGTAACCCGTAATATCAAACAATAACCACAAGACGTGGTGGTTGTGATTCCCACCATTTTCTCTGCCCCTTGGCTCTGCCCCCTGGAGGTCCCCCAACCTCACGTTAAGAGCCAGTGCTCTATAGAGGCAGTGAGGTCTAATGACAATGCAGAATGGATTCCTGTCGTGCCTACGTTAAAGCTGCAAGCAACACAAACCTGGTTGCGTGCTGACGTTCTTGGCCTCTTTGCTGTCCTCCTCTTCATCTTTGACCATCTCGTCCTCCTCTTCCTCCTCCATGTCGCTGTCCAGGTAGCCGATGAGGAGCTCTGTATCTGTCTCTATGTCATCAACGGCGAGGTAAAAGATATTCTCCCCGTCCTATCGACACAACACAACACAACACAAACACTTGTGTCATGATCCACAGAGGAAGGAGAAATTTAGAGTTGTATAAAAGTCAGGCTTTGATACGGTTTTAAACAGCAGGCAGTGTCTCGTCCCTAACACTAACCACACCGCTCACTCAGGATATTAAAATATACAGGAACATTACTTCACACACACACACACACACGCACAAACCTAAACACACACTCTCACACACAGACACACAGACACACAGACACACAGACACACACACACACACAAGACTGAAGTGAGAACCTAATTATAATAAATTTCTTAGACATATGTTTTAGTGATTCAGGTTATACCTGTCATACATGGACTGATGCTGTGCAGACAGACTGACAAGATGAGGAATAGCTAATCAAATCACTAATAAAAGACACGCACACACACACACACACACGCGCGCGCGCGGTGAGAGATGGAGGGGCGACAGAAGGAAAACAGTTTATCCACTCTTCCTGATTAAGGTCACAGGTCAAACACTGGAAAATCTGAAATGTGCTCTTATCAAACCTTCGTCTTGTCCCGGGTCAAACCGAGACCACATTCATCCTTAAACAAAGCGTTATACAGTGTTCACTGTTCACTGCAACAAGCTCCGCCTCCTCTGTATGTTTAAATATGTGTTACACCCAAACAGGTTAGTCATCTGTTACTAATTATCTACCGATATGGAACTATTAACAATCACGTGATTTTTGATTTATTGATGATATCACGTGATCGTCACTGAGGAAGAACGTGTGTGTGTGTGTGTGTGTGTGTGTGTGTGTGTGTGTGTGTGTGTGTGTGAGAGAGAGGGTTGAGAGAGAGAGAGAGAGAGAGAGAGAGAGAGAGAGAGAGAGAGAGAGAGAGAGAGAGAGAGATTCAGAGAGAGAGAGAGAGAGAGAGCGCTGGAGAGAGAGAGGGAGAGAGAGAGATTCAGAGAGATAGAGAGAGGGAGAGAGAGAGAGGGAGGGAGAGATTCAGAAAAAGAGAGCAAGAGAGAAGGGGGGGGGTGAGAGAGAAAGAGAGAGAGAGCGCACCCCGAACTACAGAGATTTACACAGATGCGAAAGATGAAGGAGAAAATGAAGAGGCAGGAAGACAGAGAGCGAGACAGAAAGATGACACAGTGGTGACATTGTGTATAACTCTGTGTGTGTGTGTGTGTGTGTGTGTGTGTGTGTGTGTGTGTGTGTGTGTGTGTGTGTGTGTGTGTGTGTGTGTGTGTGCATGTGTGTGTGCATGTGTGTGTTTTCCTTATCTTGGGCCAAGCGTCATTACACCTTCTTATCTGACCCGCCTTCAAAGCATCACACACACATACACACAAACACACACACACACACACACACACCACCATCACATTGCAACAAGACATAACATAAACACACACACTCTCTTGTTGTCTTTAGTCTGTTTTGCAGTGTCTCTGTCTGTCTGTTTGTATTTTCTCAGGAATCTTTTCCTGCTTTATAACCTAAAAAAAAACAGTAACACACACTAATAAACCCAGAAACTAGTGTGTGTGTGTGTGTGTGTGTGTGTGTGTGTGTGTGTGTGTGTGTGTGTGTGTGTGTGTGTGTATACACTCAGTCTGACTGATGTGTGTGACAGTTTGATCAGTGATGATGACCACGAGCTGGTACCTGGATGGCAGCCAGGTTCTTCTGCTCCTGAGACGGTGCCTGGTGAACGAAGCGTAGCCAGTTAGCATGTCGAGGGTTGCTGGCATCCAGTATGTACAGCACGTCACCTCGGTTCCCTCGGACCTGCAACAAAAAAACACAGACGCAGTGAAAGCCTAGAGAAGGTGTCAGTCTAAGCAAGAACCGTCTGTTTAAGAAAGAAGAAAGAAGGAACCCAGAAGGTCATGACATGCAGAGTGGCCAATTTAAACATGCTAAAGAAACTGATAAACCCTAAAAAAGGTGGTAACAACAAGCTACAGGTTTATTAACAAGCTCAAGTGTCCAATCGCTGCTCCAGGGTGTGGAGACATCTCCGTGTCTGGATAACTGTGTTGTTGTTGTTGGACCATCTCAAGAGTTAAAGTTGAAGGTTAAAGGTTAGGTACAGGGCTGCCCTTATAGGAGGACGTGGGTCATATCTGCCTCCAACCTTTTGACTTGAGGTTCTGCAGCATTCAGGATCTTGGTTTGGATCCTTATAGCTGTTGTCCTGTTGGATGGTGAACCTTCTTCACTCTCCTTCCACTTAGTTGAAGACAGGAACAGCTTTTCCTTTTAAGTTGCCCTGTCTGTATTTGGCACCATCCATCTTACCCTCAACCTTGACTAGTTTTCCCACAACCCTTCATCAAGATGCTCAGACCACCGTGCTTCAGAGTGGAGATGGTTTTCTCAGGATGTTTGGTTTCTGACTAAAGGCAGAATGATTTGTCTTGGTCTCGTCTGACCAGAAGCTTTAAAACGCCTAATAGTTTTGCTCTCAGCACCTTTCTGGTGGACTGTCCAGGCTAAAGGTTCTACTAGGTTCCACCATCTACGGATCTACGGCTCTCTCCATCTCCTAGGCTGCTTCTGTGACTAATGTCCTCCTTAGCCGGTCACCTGGTGACTACATTTTCCTGTAAGCGCATAAACTCTGACTTTTATTCCTTACATAACCAAGGACTGTTGGCTTAAGAAGAGGGAAATGAATGAGAATGTGCAAAGCTCCATTTTTTAAATCAACCATGAAGCAGATGGACAATGATTTCCCTAAAAACAGGTGAGAAACATGACAGCTTGCTTCCTACAAATAAAAAATGGGCACAGTCGTCCTCCAGAGAAACAAAACGTCTGACCCGATACTGCAACCGGTGGGATTCTGCTATTGTCTAGAACACTGATCCAATACAGGACTCTTACATCATCCTTTTGTTCGCCTGATGTTTCAGTGCTGGATAAACATGTCATGGCCAGGTTTCTAAACCTCATGTTGTTCTCTGTTATATCACAATACGTACTTTAATGGTTCATGAGCGTCTGCGTCATCGTGATCACATGAGTGGTCGATCTTTCTATTTCCTGGCATCGTTATATTTTGTTAATTGTTTGATTTTTCCAACTGAAGTGAATATAAAACACACGACATGCTTTTTTAACATATTAAACAATCTCACCTAACATCAGTCTTGTCTTCGCTAACGAGTTGTTCTCCTGCCTCTGTTTTTGGATACAAATTATTATTTTCGCTAGTTTTATCAGACTGAAATGACAGCTAATGATGCCTCGCACTCTCCGACCATGTAATGTTCCGTCTTAATTGCACATCTGCACTCTCAGCCCTCCAGCACATAAAAGCGCAGTACGGTTAGCAGATTACACGGCATGGTATGGCACTGTAATTTAAGATTTAAACGTACTGTACGCCGCGCATATGTCTGAGAACGCCGCTCGGATAGACAGATGTATAAATCACCTCTGTAATGCGGCCAGGCCCCGGCTGATGCAGGCTCTAATTAAAATGTTGCAGAGCTGAAAATAAAACCTGAATCTCGCAGGGCAAATATTGGGAGAGCGAAGTGGGGAAGGGAAAAGTTCTGGAGAGAAGGTGGGGGGGTTCGTGCTCGTGCCCGCAGTGCTGCTTGGCAGGCAGAGCCGTTATTACCGAGACGACGTAGGCTGAGCGGTATGAGCTGAGAACATGGTCTACATGCCTGCTCTGATTACCCCTTCGCCCAGAGTTGCCCAGCCAAGCGTTTCAGCACTAAAGCACTGCGTCGGTGACGTTCACGATGCCAAACCACTTTTTAGTACTCGAGATTTAGTCGAGTCAAGGCATGTGCCTTTCTGTTCGAACAAAATAAATAAATAAATAAATAAATAAATAAATAAATAAATAAATAAATAAATAAATAAATAAAACATCACTGGACTCTAAATTTAAGCTTAGCTGTATCTGTAATGTTAATCAGACTAATAAGTACATTCTGTCTGGATCTTCTTGAATAAATTCCACTACTGATGGACTGTTTGGATGTTCAAAGAATAAAATCTCAACCTTTGTCATGTGATGTAAGAGTCCTTTAGTTCCAGATATTTTCAATTACACGTCATGTATTATGAAATTTAGCTGCTAAAATTAATTTTATACACCATTAAATAGAAAGAGTAATGAAAGCATGTGTAATTACACTGCTATTGCATGTTATTAGTGATTTATTAGTCTACTAAGGGGTTTAATAAACATAAGATTTTCATCGACGTACCGATTTTTAAAAGAAACAGTTGAAACAAATGAAAAGATTATGATGTGTGTTTTTAAATTCTAAAAACTATTTAACAGACTAGTGACGTGTTTTGCCTATAACATAGTAACAGATTCTGACATCATCTAACGTCGAATCGGCCAAAACAAAAAGTAAACACCAGGGCTAAACATCGAAGCATCTTGGGTTTTAGATTTACATCTTTGTCACCTTCAACATCTCATTTATCTTTAATAAACAGTCAGGGTTGCTATGGATACAGAGCCTGTCCTGGGAATTCTGGACATGAGACAGGAAAACACTTTGAAAGTGATGTATGGTTAGTCAATCTCAAGGCGAACTGGACTTCTCAAGTGTGTGTAGTTAAACATAATGTATTGTTGTGTTTGTAAAAAAAAAAAAAAAAAAATACATTCATTAAACATGAATGCGGGGTCGTTGATGAATTTAACTACCTCCCACATCAGCCTCGGGTCCATGCTCTTGTCTAGATCTCCAGGCATCCTCTTCTCTCCGGCGAACGGGCCGAACTTCTCTCCCTGAAACACACAGTCTCCGAGTTACACACACTTGCTTTAATACACAAATAGCAGAAGAAAGCAGAAAACATTTGCTCTGATGCTCTGATGATCGTCGTGAATTGCAGCAAGATGTGTATGGAATCTGTATTGAATTTAAAAACAGGGTTTTAATTGCATGTTGATTTACTGAATTATAATTTGTTTATAAAAATGTATGGACATGTTATAAGGGACAAACTTTTTAAACCCTAAACAGTTTAGTGCTCTATGAGACTGTCACATCCCTGAGTGATATTTCTAATAATTTTATTTTTCCAATAAAAATAAAATAAAAATCAAATATTTATTTTTTATATTTATCATTTTATTTATTTTATTTAATTTTTCCAAAAATAATAATGATACAAAACAACAATTTGTAACTTATATTTATTTATTTATTATTTTTTTAAGTGGCAGGGAACTTATAGAAGCTACCTAATAAAGGTAACCAGGGAAACTTCCAAACCGCGCCACATTGCCTCCCTAGTGCACTAGATGCGCGCGTGCAGCCCTTCCGCCGTACCCTGGGTAGTGCGCGTGTGAAGGGAGGACGGACCGGTTTGAGATACGGCCTCGGTTCCAGCGTTACCTCGGCTATATACGTGGCACCTCACGGTTACAGAAACGTGAAAAGGCATTAGCGTGACATGTGGACGAGATTAGAAGATGTTACATTAATAAACGCAACAGAAAGATTCGTTCGCTGTAAAAAAATAAATAAAAAAGCCTGAGTTTTCTGTCAGTTTGGCTTCTTTAATGTTTTTTCCCCCAAAACAAACCTTCTTGACTCGTCTCGCAGTGTACAAACCGACTCCGTCCTGGACTTTGGAGGACTTCAGAGCGAACCTGTCTGGCACGTACATACCCAGCATTGTCATTACTCTCACTTACTAATCGGGAAATTTTCTAATTTCCTGACAGAAACCGAATAAACCGGTTTAAAGCTGTTTGTTTTTTTGCTTTTCCCTTAAAATCACGGCGCAGCTCGAGCCTCCATGTCGCTTTGCTTGGCTGTGATTGGTGGAAAGTTCGTAACCAAGGGCAACATGTTTTTCAACGAGGAGGAGCTCCCGTGTTGCTCATGTGACGTCGCAGCGACGCTGCGTTGTGATTGGTGGAAAGTTTGTAACGGACCCTGCGGCTGCACGTTTTTTTTCCCCCTGAACGTGATGATGCTCAGTGGGAATTCATTAAAATTCATTTTAGGTTAATATCAGATACATTATTTATTTATTTATTTATTTATTTATTTATTTTCAATTCCCACATGATGACTGAGTTACGTTTTGACATAGAAAGGGTGCATGTATTCTACATAAGTGTGGCTTTTGTCCAGATGTCCAGAATAAAAAACATGTGCAAGATATGTTTCAGAGTTTGTGACATATTTTCATTCAGTTCATCTTTACTAAGCACTTTATCCTGGTCTTATCTTATCACAAAGGAAAAGATAGAGCGAGTGAAAATACACATAGACGATAACCCAGGCTCGGGATCCAACCAGGAACCCTGGAGCTGTGAGGCAGTCGGTAATGAAGGGTAATTGTTGACGTTAGTTATTAACATAGGGTAAAAGGGCATTGTGGTTAATGAAGAAACCTTCTAACAATAAGTTTTACTCACGTATTGAATTACAAAAAAACTCATATGCAAGTCTCACATGGTCAACTTTTCCTTTAACTTCTTAATTTCAACAAAAAAAACATTACGCTTCTGAGAAGACTTACATGCTTACATTAAAAAAGTCTCATATTTATTTATTTTTTATTTCACCTTGTAATTCACAGTGACCAATATTCATTAAAAAGTCAACTTGTTTCCAACTTTGTTGTCTTACATTTTAGATGTGAACTGGGGCAGTATTTAGGCCACGTGTACCGAGGGAACGGGAAAGAAAAGTCACAGACAACGATGCATGTTAGGAATTAGAAACAGATTAAACAAGCTCTAGATGTGCCACACACTGACATTTGCATCATCCTTTATTCGTTTTTCATCTCAAGTGAACAACTTCGAATGTGACACCAAATACAATTCCTTAAGCTATTACGTGAGCTAAAAGAGCTGAAAGAGTGAAGTTCGGAGCAAGTTCCAGAAATCAGAAATTGTTGTTGTTAGCTCTTTAGTGCCTGGGTTAGCTTTTTGAGCGGGAACTGAACCCGGGCCGCGTCAATGAGAGCAGAGTATCAAATCAGAAATGTTTTAATATCATAAAATATAAAACCAGAGTGAACAAACTGATGGCAGATGCCATCAGTTTGTTGAATTTGTTGAATTCTCAGTCATCAACCTTCCAAAATCAAAACTCTATATATCGGAAATTCTATCTGAAACTCACACCTCACTTCCCCCAGTCCTCCCAGTACTCCAGTTGATGACATCCTTGAAATCAATTTCTATGTTAAAGATACCATACGTGTGATACCACAGTTTATTCCTCCTCACTCATGATTCATAGAGAGCGTTCTTAAATTTCCTGGAAAATTGGCCTTCGGCAGAATTAGCCAGATGAACACTGGGAGAATCTTTTGCCATTGATTTGTTTAGCTTTAATCCCTGAACATCATGACTTGATAAAGTTGAGGCTTGTCATCGAGACCCTTGCGCTCGCTCATTTTGGTGCTCTTATCTCCAGCAACCCCCACCTTCCTGTTCCTGTTTAGTTTATCTGATTGTGTTCACCTGTTCCTTGTTTCCCCTTGATTAGTTTGA
>NC_062540.1:2696798-2786798 GCF_022655615.1 Tachysurus fulvidraco
AGGTTAATCTAAAGCAGATGAAGCTCTGGGTGACTCCTGAGCTCTGGATAATGTGCGAAGTGGATGATGAGGAAAGCAAGTGACATTTGAAACCCTGCAGAGAAGCTCTTGAAGTAGACAAAAATCATAAACTAAACTCACCTGAATGACTCAGAGTGTGTGTGTGTGTGTGTGTGTGTGTGTGTGTGTGTGTGTGTGTGTGTGTGTGTGTGTGTGTGTGTGTGTGTAGGTTTATTCTGTACAATTTAAGCTGAAGAATCATTCTGCTGCTTATGTCATTAATCAGGAAACACAAAAACACATAAATACAAACATGCTTCAAAGTGAGTTTGAATTTGCAAAAACCTTTTTTTATATATATATATATATATAATTTCTAATCTTCCTATTGGTGGATTTTAAGATCAGAAACTCTAGAATTTTAATTAAAAAAAATCAATAGGAATTTCAAAACTACCAGAACTTTATCATCTGCTGTCTTTGATCAGTGGTTGTCTCTAAATCCACCACCTTCTTTGACAACGTTCAGGTTTTGACATTAAAATCAAGCCAAAAATCAGACGGTATAAATCCAGAGTATGACAGAAGGAGCGTTCGTGTTAACATGTGGGTTTGGACATCGCTGTTTATTCGAGTGCCTGTATGTTCTCATTCACAAGTCTGATCGTGAAGCCTGAATCAGGTTGTTTGTAAGCCTAGTGAGAGCCAGATTTTTTTGCACGCCATGGCTTAGATTTGGCAAACGAGCCAAAGAAAGTGTGGTTCGGACTTGTTTGAGGTTTGAGCAGATCTGTTGGGAAAGTTGTGTATAATATCAGTATGTCTTGACAGTTCCAGTTATCGAGAGTTAAACTGCGACATCTGGACCGGGTCTGGCTTCATGACTAATCTGCTGCATGAAGGATGAAGGCAATAAATCCCACCTTGTCGTGAATTAGTAGAAAATGGACAGGCTCGTTTTTTATGGCTTTGCCCTGTTTGTCCGGTCAATCACCCGGTTACAGTGAGGTATTAAGTCACCTGCCTTGGCGTGTTTACGGGACTAGAGTTGAGGATGTGCATAAGTGCTTATGATAAATGTGCGTTTCGGTCATGTACGTTATCCCTTTTAAAACCTTTCGACATGTTGTACCATAATCCACGTACAACGTCCCGGACATGGCTTAAAGGACGCGGGCGATGATCCCTATCCGTGCACCTCTTTATGAGCAAGTGATTAATCCCTGTGGAGAAACACAACACCAGAAGCCACACTGGGTGGGGGATTACTGGCCTCTATATTTAGGGTTTTATGTACATGAATATTGGCAGAAGCACTCTGTACATGTGACAGGCAGAGCGGACACAGAGAAGAGCACATTTACAGAATCCCAAAGCGATTCACTCACAGAATGAGATAATATACAGACAAAGACAGCGGGGGAGGGGACAACACCTCGACAAACCGCCGACTTCGTCAGGGAATTTTACAACATATTTCTTTTTTTCATAGCAGGAATAATTATAACAAGTAACAAGCAAAAATAAACAGTTCAAATAGCGAAAATAAACAAACATAAAGAGGTATAAAATAACTTAAGAACTCTTTCTAAATGTGAGTACTCAGTGAGAGAGCAGATCGGGAGGGGTTGATGCGATCGCAAACGATATGCAGATGAGTTTAACATAGTTCTCACAACACAACGGAAAACAGAATGACCAACGATTCCTCCCAGTATCTCTCGTTAACGGCACTCGTTTACTTGTAAAGAACATACAGGATGCTATCTCGCTCTAGGAGCAGTTCGAGCTCTGCCGCTAGGCTCACCAAGTAGTCAGTCAGCAAAAAAAAAAATAACAACTTAGTAGAATATCACTTCCAGTTAAATAAACTTTTCCTCTCATTATATATAATATATTTACTTCTGTGCAGAGTCTATTTTGTGGGGATTTTTTTTGTATATGTTTTGTTTTCATTTTAGCAGTACTTCCTCGTTTTCACCAGTTTGCTCTGGTACTTGACTGAGTGTCCACCATGACTGATGGCGTAGACATCAAGGAGGTAGTTCTTGCCCGGTTCCAGGCCTGTGATGGTTTCAGTGGTTACAGCTTTGTGCGGGTTGGCGCTGTGGAAGTATTTGCAGAGCACTTTCTCGTCCCTGCGACGCGTTTCGGGTCCGGCACACTGGTTGCGTTGGCGGCGGCGCTGCTCCTCTCCGTATCCGTCGGGCACCTCGCGCTGGTACACGCAATACTTGTTGCGCTCCTGCGTGCCGAGCCATGCCACAGTGACTGATTCACATGTGCGTAGTCTATCAAAGGCCTTGATTCTTGTATCCTCAGGGAGAGAAGGGAAAGGTCGCTTGGCATCGGCACGTGTGCTTGCTAACACCTTCAGAGCTGAAGCGCCTTTGCGAGATCCACGTACCCGGATAAGGTACTTGGCCTTGGGCTTGGCACGGAGCTGGAATTCACGCACTCCTTCCACATTCTGTGAGAGCACGAGCTTACCATCACGGCGTACCTGTACATGAACAGCATCCAGGCAGGAGTGCACAGAAAGGGAAACACGACGATGGGAGGAAACAGGAGCAAATCGCAGCAGCTTGATACCCTTTCTCTCAACAAATATGTCTGCCATCTTTCCATCTTTCAGCTGTACAGTCTTGGGCTCAGCCTCGTCCTTGGTACGGGCGAAGGTGCCGACGTAGGCTGTACTAGCGTTGGAGGCCACGTTGACGGCAAACACGTCAAAGTAATATTGTGTGGCTGGCCTCAGCCCTGACACAGTAAATATATTCTTGTTACCAATGCAGATCTTGCGGATGTCTGAGGGCCTGGGACTGGTACCTGGTGAACGCCACTGCTTCGATGCTGGCACTCGGTTGGCATTCAGAGACCGATGGCGTTCCTTGGTCAGGTCGTTCTCTTTCGAAGTAAAGCCAAAACGGGCAAAGTCAAAAGGGCTAAAGTCTAGACCCGGCTTGGGTGCTACCATGAAGGAGTCATCGACACCCATCTTGGCCTCAGCGGCACACAGGCTCTTGAAGTTGTGCTCTTTGTTGACAACCACACAGTATTGTACAGGCTGCCCCATTCGTGAGCCAGTAGGGGTGGGTTTCCAGGCCAGCGTGACGGTAGTACGACCCAGGCCGGTGACGTCCACTCTCGGGTCATAGGGCAGCTCCGGGTATGGCTGATCTGATTCTGGTGTGGTAGTGGCATAGATCTTCAGGCTGCTGTCCTTTTCAGTGGAGAGAATATCCAGTTGGTAGAGGCCTGAGGGTGAGCTGCTGGAGACAAAGGACTCCACATCGTTGCCTTTGTAAGAAAAGAGCTCGGTGCCTTCGTTGGCCGTCACCTGCTGCCTCTGTTGCACCAGAGGCTCCGGCTCACCTAAGAAACACAAACACACCTGAATTAGATTTTGGAATAATCATAAAATCCTCAAGCACCTTTGTGGAGCCACATAGTAAAAGAACCTTTTCAGAGAAGTTGACAAACTCATGTACATATACTTATCACTTTACTCCTTCACCTGACACCAACTGGCAGAAACAGAAAACATCCTGCAGCTTGAATGAGAGCAAAAATGCTTTGTCATGTGAATCCTGAGGAGGTCAGTCTGACTGTCCTGGGCCTTAGTGGATGATTAGTCGTTCTTGCCATTAGCTGCAGTGTTTTCTCTCCAAACACTGCTCAACATCAGAGCCCAACATTCACTCTGCCTTCCCCCAAAAATCCACAGCCATACAGAGGCTCCTTGTAGCCTTCATCCAGCCCACAGTCCCCATCTGGGGCTTCTCCTTAAAACCGGGCATTAAAGCATAATATTTTGTCTGTCAACCGAAGAGAGAGTGCGAAATTACAGCAGGCACAAAGATGCTGTTCCCTTCAGAGATGTTCGGCAAACATGCCAAAAATGCTTAAGGATTACAGTATATATGGAGACCCAGATCTTGTATAGGACTATGCATGTCGCTGTATATTTACAGTACATGTTATGCTGTATAAACATGATAATGATGATGATGATGAATGCCTCTTCCTCAGGACCAGAGGCAAAATCCGGTCATAAAATAAACCTAGACTGAAACGTAGATGTTCATAAAAAATAAAAACCTACATCCTTGAGTAAAAATGAATTAACAGATTAATGCAAGGGATGAGAAGTGCTCTGGTAAACATTACTGTACTCAAAGACGCCATAACACACACACACACACATAAACACACACACAGAGTAAAACAGACACACATGTTGGTCACATTATGGAGTCATGTGCACATGGATGTCTTTCATACTCAGCTAGAAACAAAACACGCATGCACAACAGGCAGCCCTTTCAAATACATACTGATAATCTCAATCTCTCATTCTCTAATTATTCTATCTTTCTAGTTCTAATCCTCTCTCTAAATAAAACCACGACTCCACTCCAGGTCTGGTGTGTTGTGGCACTATTTGCATTTTCAGATACGCTCCAGATGGGGAGCAGAAACGGGGAAGATGGGAGATCAGAGAGTAAAAAAAAAAAAAAAACAGGGTCTAGACCTACAGGCAGGGAAGGAGAACAGCCAACAGGATGAGAACGTAAGCTGCAATTGTGCTTTGATGTGAAAGGAATTAAAAGAAGTAAAGAAAAAAACATGAGCCCTATTTGAATTATGTGCTGGTTTGATTGGAACACAAAAAAAATCCTTATATAAAGTCAACACCGTGTATTTAGAATTTAAATTTGATCTATCGCTCCTTTATTCCCTTATTGAGTGGATGTGAGTTCATGAGCACATTAAGCGTGGTCACACTTAGCTCAGAAACACGCCCAACAACCCACCCGTACACACACACACACACACACACACACAAATCCTACCCAGAGACTACTCTGGAAAACACCACCTCGCAGACAACAAATATTTACAAATATTTACCCAGATTCATGGTTACGCACTCAGTATAGTCGGGCTCATTCACACAGTCTTTCCTATATTTATGTAGAATCAATTTGTGACTATTTTTACCCGACATCTCTAGGTGATTCATTGAAACTTGTCTGGTTGGCTGATTAAACAAAAAGCAACACATCCCAAAGTCATTTGCTGGCTGGAGTCGTTCATCTTTGTAGCCTAATAGTCACAAATGAAATCTAAACTAAGAGAATATTCTCTGACTTTGTCATCAGAAGACACTGCAGCATATGAAAGGATGTCATTGGCAGGGCTATCCAGGACACACTGTTCTGTACTTTAATAAAAACGCATAAGGATTGAATGTCCAATTCTAATTCTGTCTGATCTTCCATCCGGAGACGGATGGAAGGAGGTATGTAAGTGTGCATTAAGCTGTAAGCCGTATTGATTGGTGATAGCTAACGACCCCATTATTGACTCTCCATTTGGCTGTTTCTCTAGCACATAACTCTAGACTACGCTTTCAGCTACATTGTCATTGATTTATAAATACGCTTTAAGTTTAGTTCAGTAGGGATGTTATTCTGTTCTTAAAAAAAATTCATTTAGTAGAAATTTTGTGATGCATACTACTGAAACCTGACTGTAGTTTTGTACCTGATGCCTCTCCGCTGGCTTCCTCCGGGAGCTCCTGCAGCGTCAGCCTCCACTCAAGTGGAGCATCGCACGGAGTCACCGTCACTGACAGCGGCGTGTTGTCCTCCTCCACCACAAAATAGTACCTGCAAAAGCAACAAAACTGTTCAGGACTGACAGCATATAGAGCATATCCTGCCTTCCAATGCAGCCGGATTGAAATAAATGACAGCTACAATTTGACATATGTTATTGTGGCCAAATCTGAGGAAAGCCATTCTGTAAACTTGGCAGACCACAAGCTTGGTTCTGGATGACTGGAGTCCAAGAAAGCAAAATTGGCCTTGTTTTCCAGAAAGGTATAATTAGTGTTGCTAGACTCGCCAATCATGGGCTGTCATCTGTGAGGTCAGGTATGCAGAAGAAGGTAAACAGTGCGCTTTCAAAAAGAAGTCTGTGGTTGAAAAAAATGATCAGTACTATTATTGGCCAGCTACTGTATTCCTTTACTAGTTAATAAAAAATAGCAACTAGTTTAAGATCCTTAAAGATGCCCTGCCACACGTATTTTATTACTTTTGAAGTTTACCATGGTATCTGTAACCATATTTTTGTGGAAAAAATGCCTTGGTTACCTTGTTTCAAGCCATTCTAGTGTGGTATAGAAAGCCTGCAGGAAGACTCAGCTCGATTTGCGCCAGTTCTCATGAATATTCAAATGAGCTATGCTGCTTGGCTCCGATTGGCTAACCGCTAGGATATGAGAGCATGACTATTCATTCACCCAGCACAATAAGTAGCCTAGGCTAGAGGAACTTTGTTTACAATCACCTTGAATTGCGGCAGAACGGCTTCTTCACAAGCCCGCTGACGTTCAGCCATCCTTGCTGTATAGGAAACTCACTGAGCTACACGAATTCTGTGGGTGTGGTCTCAAGTAAGAGAGCTCATGAATATTAATGAGCTCAATCATTACGACGTCAGACAGACCCGCTTTTCCAACTGACCTGATTTCTCCCCTTATTTCTTTTAAGTGGCTAGAACTGACCGGGGAGGTAACAGTTCGTTTTCAAATTCACGACACAACACAAACACGTATGGACCTAACACATATATCAAAAAATACAAGTAAAAACGGTTTTGTGTGGAAGGGCACCTTTAATTACTCCTGAAAGCTAGTTCCTAATCTAGGCATATTTATGACATTTGATGACCCTGAGAGTCGTCCAGAACCTGACACGTAGGTTAATTAATAACCTTATTAATAATAAGGTTAATAATAAAACTGCCCAATGGTTCAAACCCTTGTTTTGTACAAATTCAGGGAGGATAAAGGACAAAACAGCAAAATCTATTGTGTAGACCATTCCATGCTCCTGTACTCAATAGTATATTATTCTGTATGTCATAAAGAACAACTACAATGTTCTATATACCACAGACTCATTCTCAATAGCATGACTTTGTCCCATACATTCTTTGACTACGTATAGAGCAGTCACTGAACACCAATGCCATTAACACCATCATCATCCTAATTCCTTAACACTGCTATATGAGCTTACAGCTTATTAGCACTCTCTATCAAGGACTCGGCTACTGAACAAAGAGCTGTGACGCCGGCTCGAGTACATCGTGAAATATTTATTAGATTAACTCACTAAGGGGTGACTAAATAACGAGCTATTACTATTCGCACACTTTCTACAGATCTTGCTCTGGATTTGGCGACAAGTCGGACAACATTGCAATTTCAATCTGCTTATGAATTAGAAACGATGTTAAATGTGTGGAAGAACGTTTTTTTTTGCTAGTTCAGGCTAGTTAACAAAAGCAGGAGTTTTCACCTGTAAGCCTAGATGCATGAACCAAAGAGAAAACTGTGGAAACAGTCTAGCACGTCCTTTTGGGGCCTACATGCTGGAGGTGATTGATTCATATGAGTTACACTCATGCCCTTTGAAACAACCTTGCATATAAGAGAGAGAGAGAGAGAGAGAGAGAGAGAGAGAGAGAGAGAGAGAGAGAGAGAGAGAGAGAGAGAAAGAGCAGAAGTGCCACGAATGTGGGTATCGTCTTTCGCTAGAGACACCTGCTTCTTCATCAAAAGTGGTTCTCATTCACGCGCACACACCCACGTTTCCCAGCATCTCATCCATAATGCATGCCTCCTTATGCCCTCATCAGCTGTGCGCTGCCTGTAATCGATTCCATATTCTCCATTAGGACACGTAAAACATATCCACACATGGAGCTGCGTGAAAGTCTTTCACTCCTTGTAAAACATAATACGGGACATCTATAAGGTTTGATCGGGAGTGGAGTGCAGCTCTCCCAGTAAAACAACGTGCAGTATTGGGAGTAAGAAGTAGGTGTTCTAAGATTCTTAGATTCTTGCAAGCTGTTAGTCTACACATTATTTAAACAGAAACAACTGTTTAAACAACTGTGTGTGTGTGTGTGTGTGTGTGTGTGTGTGTGTGTGTGTGTGTGTGTGTGTGTGTGTGTGTGTGTGTGTGTGTGTGTGTGTGTGTAGGCATACCTCTTTGGCGTGTCCCTGAACAGGTATCCACTAATCTCAGCTCCATCGGGAATTACAGACGAGTCGTGAAACAGAGCCTTATCCCGGATCTGCATCTGGAACAGGCCTTCATCACGAGTGGGTAACTTCTGCCCGGACACACCCAGCACCGACGTCAAGAACAGCACTACGAAGCAGCCAAACACTCGCCTCATCCTGCTACAGACAAGAAGAGAGAACGAAAAAAAGGCATCATAAAGCATGTCTACTACAAGAGTGTAACAGACTTAGAATGTGTGTTATTTCTTAAACATAAAGTCTCAATTTCATCAAAAAAATGTATTTTTTTCTTCCAAATTGCACAATTATTTTCGAAGTTTTTTTTGTGAAGAAAGTTGGATGAGTCGAATAAACTAAAATTTCAGAAGTAACATGAAGATTATATCTTAAAAAAAAAAAAAACTGAACACTACATAGTAATTATTTAACAGTCAATAAACATTTCGTTACATTTAGTCTGTAATTATTTTGGATAAGAAAATGACTCTAGGAAAAGAATCCAACAAATACAATTCACTTCAAGGAAAGCTGTATTGATTCAGTCTGCATCGATGCCTCTTTAATTTCAGCGTACATATTCCAGGAGCCAAACCGTGTGTGTGTGTGTCTGTGAGTTACACGCAACAAACCTCTTGTAAAATACACATATGGGAACATGTGTACAAACCTGTTTAATATTCCTTATTCATCGGATGCAGAATTGAACTTGATATTTCTGCACTGATGCAAGGTCACAAAATGAAAACTGCTTTATCGACTAATTATCGGTTACATAATGATGTTGACAGCCAGCACCGGATCCGCACCCGGACTACAGTAACAGGCGGTGAAACTCACACGCACACAGATGTCAAGCACATGTGTGTTTGTTTGCATTTGTTCTGGAGCGTTTCAGGCGTCCGGTCTCGTTCATTTGTCATGTCAGTTCATTATTTCCAGGTCAAATTTAAAGCTGTGTGTGTACATGTAAGGGAAGTCTGTTGAGTTAAAGATCTTATCGTTGTGATAATATTAACATGTATTTAAGGTTCAGAAAATACTTGTCAGATTTTGCTTTTTGTATCTTGTCTTGCTAATCTTATAGATATATAATAGCAATATTATCTGTGAGAAATATAACACACGACGGGAATTTAACTGAATATCAGACGAAGAAAAGCTCAAGCTCTAATTCATAACTTTTTACAGGTTCACTCCGGTGATCTGTATCTTAGCTGTGGGGACGTTTGATTCCGATGAGGCTGTAGATTTCAGCTAGTCTTTGTCTATTTTTTTTTACTGATGTTACTTGGTTGTACATAACACATAATTCTGTGATAAATATTTTTATGTAATAGAAAATTTTTTTAACTCATTTATAATGTTCAAATTTATGGATGGGGGGGCACCGTGGCTTAGTGGTTAGCACGTTCGCCTCACATCTCCAGGGTTGGGGGTTCGATTCCCGCCTCCGCCTTGTGTGTGTGGAGTTTGCATGTTCTCCCCGTGCCTCGGGGGTTTCCTCCGGGTACTCCGGTTTCCTCCCCCGGTCCAAAGACATGCATGGTAGGTTGATTGGCATCTCTGGAAAATTGTCTGTAGTGTGTGTGTGTGATGGGTTGGCATTCCGTCCAGGGTGTATCCTGCCTCGATGCCCGATGACGCCTGAGATAGGCACAGGCTCCCCGTGACCCGAGAAGTTCGGATAAGCGGTAGAAAATGAATGAAATTTATGGATACTGATGGCTAACTGTCTGGTTAAAACTAAAACTGATATGAGACTAACATACAGGATGTTATTGTCCACTTTATTTCCTCGTTACCCAGCATACAGTGCTGCTCTGTGTCCCACCCCTGTCACTCAGATCCTATCCTCTGTCTATTGATTGGGCCTCATTGATCGAAGCTGATGGCTAACCCTGATCCCTGCTGATATAATCAAGCTAATGATGGCAGATTAGCCCGATACTTTACTGCCTTTTTTACTGCAGCTGGAACGAGCGGGTGTCCTTTTAATGACCTCTCATCTACCCTCCTCCCTCTGGTTCTCTCTCTTTCTCTCACCACCGCTCTCTTCATTCATTCTCTGTCTTTCTTTGTTGTTTTCTCCTCATTCTCTTGTTCTTTCACCTCCTCCCCATCCTTTATTCCATCTTTAAAAGTCTTTCCTTTTAAAAGTCACATTCTCTTAAATATCCTTTTTTGTTTCTTAGGGTTTGCTCAAATTTACACGAGCATTCTTTCTGTTCTGCGCCACTCTCTAGGACGTTTGGTTTGAATGTTAAAGGCTTTAGATTTTTGGAGGGAAGCTTCACCGGCAGACAAAACATCACTGAGATCAAAATACATTTACTCTTTTTATTGAAACCTGGTTCCCGGGATTTATGGCTATTTATTAGAATGAAAACTGATCACGTCGTCTACGGCAAACAAAGTTATGTGCAAAAAGGTATCCACAATGTATTGAACCATTTGTGTTTTATGATATACTACACAGATTTGGAGGGAGGGAGGGATTATGCAGGGTTTATGGGTAATGTAGTGATGATAAAACAGGTGTACTGTAGGTCATGAATCACCAAAGTGAACTTGTTTTTCATGCAAAGTCTGAGAAAAAAATCTAATATCCCTCCTTTGTCCAATGTCCAAACTGTTATTTTGAATGCTTTCTGTGAAATAGTTGGTCTGGAATTTGTACTGAGAACTGGCAACCCTGTCTGAAAGTAATCAAAAAGCTAATTGCATAATTTTAATGTATTACTGAGTAACTAACAGTCTTTGGCTTTATTAGTGAGATAGGCTTTTTGTGAAGATTACCAGTTGATGATCCAATGGATTTATATCCGTGTGGGTTCAAATCCCACTCCTCTGAAACTTTCTGAGTAGTAGCCTTGTTATATTCCACTGAGTAGTAATAGCTTAGACGTTAAGGTTCAAAGTTAGGTCTTAAAATGCTGGAATCAATTCCCAAGGAAATCCCTGAAGAACCAGTAAGTAAGTAAGCCAACTGTTTAGCTGTATGTATGGATTACATCCTGTTTCAGTTATGAGTCATTATGGAAACAAAAAATGTAGGCCCTCGTGAAACGTTCAAACTTTTGATTGTCAGGTTTGGTAGAGATTCAGTTGAGTTATGAAAAAGTTCTAGTTGTAGGACACTGAGAATATCGGACATATGAGAACTAGGTTTCCGTTGTATTGATAGATATATGGTAGAGTTGTGAAACCTGACAGACTGAATAAGACGATTCAGTCTGATCGCTTCTTTGAAGTTTTAGTTCCAAGCGACTCATCTGACCGATTCTGATGATATCATAAAAAGTGAGAACACCAAAGCGGCATTGTAGAATTATGGAACCCTGTCTTCTTGGAAGTCTTCTTAGAGCACAGGACATTCATCGCCCAGATTCTGACAATGTCACAAAACGTGAGAACATTAAACCAGGATTCTGTCAGATTCCTTGGATACGGTTGCCTTTCCCACAATGGAGGGTATTCTCTTGCTAAAATTAAACTTCAAAACAACTCCATCTGGAACAAATAACACTAAATGTTTAATTAGAGCCAGGGAGAATGTCTGATCATAATTTGTGAGGGGATAATTTGAAGGCAGAGCCGACCACAATCGTGTCGACCTTGTTTTGCTGCTGTTTTTTTTTTTTTTTTTGTTTGTTTGTTTAGTTTTTTGTTTTTTTTTATTTATATGATCTACAATATACAAGAACTTTTTGTAACCCTTTAGGTCATATAGAAAATGAGATGCGTGACAAACTGAGCATTTGTGTGTTTGTGTGTGTCTGTGTGTTATGAGGTTGGCTGGAGGATTAAGGGAGGATAATTCTAAACAGCTTAAACTCTCTGAGCACAGTAATGGTCCGTAGTGTTTGCATGACCATCACTTATCCCCTCTTAATCGCTTACATAAAAGCCAAATCGAAATAAAAATGTCAATTCCGCAACCTTTTCTCTGATCTCACTGCAACCATTAAAGAGAACAAGCATACGGATTACAATTACTCCTCACCAGCTGCGCAAAAACTGACCTAACACTGGGAACATGACTGATTGGTTTCCATAGCTAATACAGTGATTTTCAGCCATTAAGTCACTTTTAAATATTTTCCTAAAAATAGGGTTCGGAACAGAAAAAAGCACGAGCGGTTTGGTCTCTAATTTGACCACGTGCAAATGGTCAAAGTTATAAGTGCACACGATCAGTCATTAATTAATTGTGCTTGTTTGGAAAGCGTGTTATCCATCACTGGCCGGATGAAAGAGTTCAATCAGCTCAGATCGACAATGTCTTTCATCAATCACTCAGTAAGTCGATTCATCTGTGAGCGGTGTTAATGTGCCGTAAATCGCCTTTTAACCAGGATTGGCTTAGTGTAGCTATTCACTGGAGACTTTGGTTATTCCTAGCAGGTTGTTAGGACACACACATACACACACATAAACACAGATGAGGAGCACATGTAGAGAGCATACACAGGAGAAGCACCAACGGTGCGGAAGCACATGGGTATTTCCACATGCCAATCACCCTCCAGTAGTGCTGCCCACAAACGCCAGAAAGCCATCATTACTAACATGTGTGTGTGTGTTATTCATACTGACTCCCGTGGATTTTCACAGCTCAGGGTGTGTGTTCTGATGCACACAACACCCACATACACTGGCAGTAGGGTGGAAGAGAAAAAAGAGAGGAGAGCAACTTGGCATCAAAACCTGGCATTAAGACAATATTTCTCTACAACAACACTGATCACAATCTACACTTTGGAATGTGTGCAGGAAAATATTACAACGCCACGGCACACGGAAATCCAGAAGATATGGAAGGACAGAAAGGAACAGAGTTTGGGGTTTATCCAGCATTCCAAGACTATGGTGCTTAAAATTCCTGCCTGGATCTTAATTACAAATCTGAACATTTTAAATCTAACATTTATCATTATTGCGAGGCTGGAACGTGACAGGACTCAAAAGATGGCAATGGAAGTACAACAGCTAGTCCCATTCTCTCACTTAAAAGCTCTGGATTTTATGTCAATTTAACTGCCAAACCAAAGCAACACCACTCTGCCTGGGCAGCCAAATCACACACACACTAGCTAGAGAGAATGATGGCTAACACGAAAGCCCCAGAGACACCACTGGAATGCTGTGCTGCCAGGCTCTCATCCTCTTGGCCAGCGCTCAGGGTGGCGTTTGCAGAAGCTAAACTTAGAGAGAGTTTGGTGAAGTTTGTTACATGCCTGTTTACACTAGGCTCACACAGTAAAATATCATTAGTGTGTAAGACTCAAACAACACAGAGGTGCTTAGTATGGCACAAGGTGGTGCACTGCAAATGATAGATCTTCATAGATGTTTGCATGCATGTGTCCAGTGTGAAGTTTTAGCCAGATGATGATCTAGTTTTTATACTGTCAGATCAAATCTTAGGGAAAACTGTCACCTGGGTTATTCCCTCAACTGTCGGGCTTTTAATATTCCTCTTTCACATGAAAACATGGACAAAGTGTACATTAAAATAGAATTTAAGGTAAATAAGTAGGCCAGTTTGAAGGTACCACCAGACGAATGTGTAATTATGACCTTACAAAAGGATCTGCTTTTACAGAGGTGGAATTAAAGACAACCCTGATCTAATAGGGATACATCAGTCCCACTTTTCCATTTTTAATACGATACCAATATCAGATCTCCAAGCATCAGCCGATACCCGATACTGATCCAACACTGACATCCTCACAGTAAGTATCGGTTGCCTTGTTATTTGATCACAGGCAGGTCGGTGGCTTGCTGTAAGACAAGCTGTGTCCTTATTGTCACACACATTCACAGCATAAAATTCATCAGTGGAGTAGATCAAAAACCAGGCCAAAGTATTAGAGTGCTAAAGATACACAATGGCTGTATCATTAAATCTTCTCATTGTTGTGCACAATAGTGTGGATGGGAAAATTAGTTGTCAGTCGGTTCCAAAAGGGTCAGAACGAGAGAGGTGAGATAAGATGTGTGAACAATTGTAGCTCAGTGCTTAAGGTTTTGTTCCAGTGACCCCAAGGTTATGAGTCAAGAGGCGCTGTTGACCATGAAGAGAGAAGAGATCTATAGACCAAAATGTCTAGCTTCTTCAAAAACATGTGCATATCCATTATCAAAATTAAAAGCGTGAACAAATTTTGGAGTCAATCATGCCTTTGTTTTGAAGTGTGTGCATGGAGAGAGAGAGAGAGAGAGAGAGAGAGAGAGAGAGAGAGAGAGAGAGAGAGAGAGCTTTTCAGTCTGACATCTCAAAATCCTGCCAAGCTTCAGTTCTGCCTAAGTCAGCATTTCCCTGCTCTAAATTAGGTCTTAGTCACTTCAGCCTCAAGTAAAAGCTTGCTGCACATCACCATATCAAGACCAAGGTGACAAGAAGGCGCAGTGGGAATTCGGTCCATGGCCGCCTTTTCTGTGTTTCCACCCAGAGAGCACAGAGGCACCGTTCAGAGGGTGTGTGAGAACCGTAAGCTGAGCTGTTTGTATGGAACCCGCTGGGAAAGAGCATTCCAGATGGAATATTCAGCAGCATTACGAGCTGAACAGGTATGGAAATGAGGGGTAACAGAGTGAAAAGAAGTAAGTGGGAAACCCCTGATTCTGTACCTATAGAACTTGACACGGAGACCTGGGGAGCAGTGCGACCCAAACAGTGACCCAAACAGGCGCTGCATACCGACGGCGTCCTGTCACACTTGCCGGACACACACACGGCCATTGCAACAGTGGCGGGATTCTTTCTGCACAGCAGTTTTCATATGCAAATGGAGGGTTTAGACACGCTATGTGACACAGGCCTTGCCCATTTTCACACTTTTGTTCCACTTTTCATTGCCTCTCTGAGAAAGAGCATGGAAGAGAAAGAGAGAGAGAGACAGAGAGAGAGAGAGAGAGAGAGAGAGAGAGAGAGAGAGGGAGAGAGAGAGAGAGACAGAGAGAGAGAGACGGAGATAGAGACAGAGACAGAGAGAAAGAAAGAGAGAGAGAGAGAGAGAGAGAGAGAGAGAGATAAACAGAGATAGAGATAGAGACAGAGACAGAGAGAGAGAGAGAGAGAGAGAGAGAGAGAGAGATAGAGACAGAGACAGAGAGAGAGAGAGAGAGAGAGAGAGAGAGAGAGAGAGAGAGAGAGAGAGAGAGAGAGAGAGAGAGAAGGAACAATGACTTGGCCTCGCTGTTAAATACACTTATTCAAATCCTCTTCTCTCTGTCTGCTTTTTCTTTACAGAATGAACAGAAAATATCACATTTACCAGAGCAGGTCAGGCAGGCAAATAAATAACTCAAATAGTAATAATTAGTTCATTATTCTGGTAGTTTAAAATAATGAAAAATAAATGAAAAAAAGTCAACAAATCTTTCTTCTTATTAGACACTAAATAAAACTGTATAAAAAAACAGACATCATACAGATGTGATATTATTCGGCTTCCTTGACTTTTTGTTTTCACTTTAATAAAACAATGGACTGAAACCACAAATCAAGCTTTTACCCACAAGTCATAGCTCAACTAGTTTTTTTTTTTAATCAGTGCAAAACCAAATGCCGTGAATTTTTTTTTTTTTGTCCTGATGAAATGATATTGTGTTTGTTGGTAGAGATGGTTTTGGAGTATTTTTCTGAGGAAAATAAATAAATAAATAAATAAATAAATAAATAAATAAATAAATAAATAAACCATCAACATTATAATAGATTCTCTACAATAGTATATTATAATAACCATCACAGTGATGAATATAAACTCATACTTTTGAAGGAAAAAAGCCAAAAACAATGACTGAATAATCAATAAAAAATTGCTTACTGTAAAAAACGCCAAATGTTTTTGTTTACTATAAGAGAAGGAGTTAGCGTTGATGCCGAACTTTCTGTCTTTAAATATACAAACGGGCTGAAACGGGCGTTTTGTCTCAGAAAACGGTGTAAAAACAATATAAATTTAAGCTAAATGTGAGCTAAAACGCTGCAGGTTGTCGAACAACATGTCGGTGACATTAAAGGATCCTGTGATGAGAGCGCGTGAGACTCTGACGTGCAGCCTCGCGCACAGAGCTGTCCGGGCGCGCGCGCCTCCTGTCTGCTTTGCCTGATTCCCGCGTGCGTCCAGTTTCACCTGTTTTTAAAAGACCGTGCTTCTTATTTTACTCTTTTCTTCATCCTTATCTCTCCCACCTCAACCCGGTGCGTGGGGCTAAATTAAAAGCGCGTGCGAGCTCGGGCTTGGTTGAATTTAACTACCCTGAGTTGTAAAAACCGCAACAAAAAAAAAACAAAAAAAAAAACAGTTCCCTCGCGCACTGGCACGAGTTTCAAAGGGAGCAGTTTTAGTACTCGGAGAGTCCCGAGCTATTTTTCCCCCTTCCTCGACATGCCCATAGTTTTCCTAATAAAAGCAATTTACGAGATTTAAACTCACGCTTAGGACGGAAATGCAAAATCACACACAAAGCTATAAAAAGCAAACTGTTCAGTGAAGATCTGAAGGAAAGTTCTTCAGAGTGCATTCAGGAAACTTTGCAATCATGCAAAATAAAGTTAAGGACATGGTATTCCCTGTAAAGCCGCAGACCCACATAAAGAATAAGAAGAGGTTTCTTGTTTTGCACAACAACTGATGTATGCATGCAGAATAAAAAAAAAAGGAATGTATAACACTTTACCTTATTCTGCTTTATTTGGACCAGATGAATGTTAAATAGGCTTCCCAGATAAAAGTCAGTTAGTTTTGATCCCCACCAGGAGCGCGAGATCTTCAACTCGAACGCATTGCATTAAAAGATAAACACTAAATAAAAAAAAAAACAGCACACAAACCGATGCCTTAAAGAAGAAGTGTGATAACAGTAAAGTTTGTCCTTTGTCTCTTTTTAGCAGTAGATTCCTCCACTCACTTGAGCACACAGGAGTGATGCGGTGCGCTGCGGTGCGCTGCGGTGCGCAGTTTGTGGCACTGACGGGGTTTGTGGTCGCTCCAAACTCCAAACTGAGAGACAGGGAGGTTATCCTGAGGTTTCTTTCTCCCCTCTGTTATTCAGACTCTGACTGAACTGAAGTGAGAGAGGACAGAGAGCTGTCGAGCCTCTGGTTCCGCGCGCTCGCAAAAGCGACTCCCATGAGCCTGCCCACTTCGTGCACACACACACACACACACACACACACACACACACACACACACACACACACACACACACACACACCATTACCCAAACTCTATCTACCAAAAGAAATGACCTGATCTGACATGATCTGTACCCGCTGCGTTCTTCATAAATAAAGGTGCCAGAAAAGGGACTTTAAACACGTCATTCACTCATCCGACCAGTCTATAAGCATTATTACTGAAGTTTAAGGTTCGTCATATAAAAATAAAGAACTTAATCCAAACTTCAACAACCACTGAACAAGTGTAGAAAGTATAAGCAGTAATCTTTTCTTACAGTCTGACACAATCACTGTACCTTTTTTGTTGCTGGGTTTTTCCCTTTTCACTTGGACATGGACATGTGTGTGCAGTGTTTAGTGTTAAAACTACAAAAGAAACCACACATATAGCTTTAAAGTAGAACATAAACACTAAAATATCAATCCAGCAGTGAAGAAAAATGTAGAATTTAGTATGCTTTAGTGCCTTTGCATAATGTTTGATGCAAGTTTCCAAGAATCTTTTGCATTTTTCCCCCTAAACAACCTTCAAATGAATGTAAATATTTTTGGGTGAAACTTTTTTGTTTAAGGGGAAAAAACTGTTCTTCTACACTGTCAGTATTTAGAAAGTTATAAAAAAGTTATTCATATTATTATTAAGACATGTTCTGGAGTTTGTAAAATTCATTATAATATAAGATATTAATGTAAAGATTTATATGGTTCATTTCTAATCATTCATGTGCCAAGAATCTTTTCAACAAGGCCCCTGGAGGCTTTTTTAAAAAAATGTTTTTTTTTTTTTTTGGGTTTTTTTTGGTTTATGGAGCTTTTAAGTCCAGGAACCTTCTGTTTTTGAAGTAACCAGTGCTATTTTGTGTTCTTGAACTTGACATGCTGTGATGAGCTGCAGTCTGGAGAACCCATAATCTAGATTAGTCAGCATTCCTGCTGTACACTTTGCCTTATTAAAGGGTGTTCGTGTAAGACTGGGGATCCCCCGTAACTGTTTACTGTAAACGGAAGAGTTGAGCCATTTTTCCCTGTAGCCGCAGGTAGCGCACAACACCTGAGATACTGTCTAAATCCCAGACAGCTTTATATTGGCCATATGTAGGGAGCAGGAAGCTGTTTGGAATGGAGCCACTGACAGGGCCTCTGTGTGTGAATGAGAAAGTCAATTAGGGGCAAAGAAAGAGAGAGGAAGAGGGAAAATTCCCACGTCTTCTTTACTTGGTCTTTGTCTTCCTCTCTTTTGTGTCTTTGCCTTTTTTTTTAATTCAGTTCTACAAACAACGGTTTGCTATGTGGGGGTTACGTGAAGAATGCTTTGTTTTCCTCAAAGTAGCCTTGTCAGGTATATGACAAGGTCGTTATACACTCGTGCTGCTGGATGGCATTTAATTTATAGTTCTTAGGAAAAAAATCTAATCTAAATCTAATCTTGATCTTGTACACCAGAAACAGCTAATGTGTAGCTTAGCAAAGACGCCAAAGGATTTGCATATCATTAACAGTGAACGATGGTGACAAGGTTATAGAATGTAGGAATAAACAACGTCTTCGTCTTTATCTTCGTCTTCGTCTTCCGCTGTACATTCTGCTCAAACCCAAACCCCTTCAGGTTTCATGCTAACACTCTCATCAGCGTCACTGCAACTTTCTCTGTCAGAACTTTCCCATTAAAATATGAAACATTGTTGGAAATGCCTTCTGTCTCTCGGAGATAAACATAAACGTTACCTGTTATCACTTAGGTTTGAGATCACAGTTGTAACTGTGCTAGCGATAGCAGTGACATCAACTTTTATCAACAGCAAGAAACAAAACTGCTACCAAACTCATCACAAATATTTCGATCTAAACATATTTAATGCGTCTCAGGGTGAAGTTGAAATACTTTAAATTCTTCTACCACTGTTTGAGATGAAATACGATCACATGTTGTTGACTGTCCTACAACAGATCTAGTGGCTAATGTTGTTTTTCACACAGATATTCAGAGCAAACTCAAAGGTGTGAAACCCCCACAGTGGCACTCTTTTGTGTGTAGCCCTGTTGTAACCCAGGGAAAGTAAATATTTATAAAAGACAAGACCCACCAGACCAAATTCTGCCCCTGACAGAAAGTAATTATGTCTGTATTTATGACTCGCGAAGACCATGACTTCTTCAGGGCTCATAAAGTCTGTTTATGATACTCAAATACAGAGTAAAGTGTTTACAACAGCCTAGTTTTTCGTTACTTGTCCCCTCTTTAAGAAAATGTCTGTCACTATTTAAAGTTTCTATCCTATTTTAATCTTATTTAATATCTTGTCATTGATGTTGTAATGTTTTTAAGTGTGGCCTCGGTGCACCAGCGCCATCTAGTGATAAAGGTGGAGAAATGGAACTGGATTGTTTTTGTAGTGATGCCATGATTATAAATTTTGTACATTCGTAACTAACCCAATAAGTTTATGGAACTTGTGGAGCTGGGGGGAAAAATGGGTTTGAATATGTCACTTATCAATTTGTTTGCTCTGAATATCTGTGTTAAAAACACAAATCTTACAAGGTCTGAAAGCATTTCAAGTATTTTTCCACTCGACTATAAACTGTTGTAGAAAGAACATTATTTACATTGACATTATTTCCTGTCCAGTGTCACCCAAATGAGGATGAAGTTCCTCTCAAGGTTTCTGCCTCATGTCGTCTCAGGGAGTTTTATCTCACCACCGTCACCTCGGTCTTGATCATTAGTGATAAATATTAGAGATAAATAGTAACTTGATTTAAACTTTAAATTTTAAGACAATGTGAATTGTTAAAAGTGCTAAACAAATAAACTGAATTGAAATTTAATTGAATCGAATATGTATTTCATTTTGTATATTCAAATTTTCCTGTTTTTCTGTGGTATATTTAATATATTATTTTTTACCAATGTTCAAGATTTGAACTATATATATATATGTGTGTGTGTGTGTGTGTGTGTGTGTGTGTGTGTGTGTGTGTGTGTGTGTGTGTGTGTGTGTGTGTGTGTGTATAAACTTTTTTTAGTAAAAAAAATAACTAAAATTAAAAAAAAATCCTAAATCCTAAATGCAAACTCTCATGAATTAAAATCTCAAAAAAAAAAATATAATAAAAAAAATGTATAATTGCAAATTTATATTCATATGCTGATGCAAACTGATTATTATTATTATTATTATTATTATTATTATTATTATTATTATTATTATTATTATTATTATTATTATTATTATTATTATTATTATTATTAGAATAGTCTGATTATTCATATAAAGTGTGCACAGATTAATAAAGAAACTAAATTCATTTGTAACATCTGTACTGTTTTTATAGTGTCTTGACAAGGAAATGAGCCTCCGCTTTATCATCGCTTCTGAAAATAAACTGCATTTACAACGCTGTTTGGTAATGAGGTCAATCAAAGACTCGATAAATACATGGTGAGTGGGACGATGTTTTGAAAGAGGTGACGTCTTACAAAAAGACTAAATGACTTCATTCACTACCAGATGTCTGTGTTCACTAACAGCCCCATGCTTGAAACCTGTCGTTCACTTCATCAGTGTTTTGAAAGAGCGGCACTAAAACCTGTGTTTACGGATGCCACAAACCTTCTGACCCGGTCAGATTTAGACCGAGGTGTCTTCAGAAAAATCTCAAAGTAAAGCAATTTCAAATCTTTGGTTTTGAAGACTGAGATTATTTAGGAAATTAATCTAATTTAATGACATTTTCTGTTTCTGTCAAGGTTGAAGTGTGTAATTAATGGGAATGGTACAGTGTCTTGGTATTCTTATACGTTTTTCTTCAATATACATGTATGAATAAATACTCTTCGTATATCTTGAACACTTTGCATCCAGATATTTAGCTTTAACCAGTTTTCATACTTCAGGAAGATTGGGACTGACCCGACACCTGCGTCTGGCTCTCAGATTCTGCTCCTTCCCGTGAGAGATGAGTAGCAGCCTCTGGAAGAGCTGCGTGTCTGTGTTTGTTGCTCAGCACTCAGGTTGTGTTGGTGTCGTTCTGAGCTTTGTGTAGCCTAATTGGAGCTCGCTGCTCTGAGGAGAGTCAAGAACTGATATCTTATCTTAGGGTAATGGAATGTGGAAGAAGCTTCTCACACCGCTTGAGTGATAACAGAGACAGGAGGGATTTGGAGGTAGTGTAAGCCATCAGAAACACTAACACTCAAACACATACACACACACACACACACACACACACACACACACACACACACACACACACACACACACACACACACACACACACACACACACAATTCTCCATCTGTGTCTGCTTTTCTCTCTGAGCCAGATCCCACCTCTGTCACCCTTCATCTCCGTGGAATGCCAGTCATGAACGACAGGATGCTCATCGTTCAGGCTAACGGTTCGAACTGTCTAATCATTAACTCTTTCAAGCCCGTCTCCACGGCGACCTGTCCTTCTGTAAACAGCCTGCACAATGTTTATGGTTTCCTCTTCCTGCCTATTTTGGCTTATGGGCACAATGGAGACAATACGTGACCTTTGACCTTCACCCCTATTGCCCCTGTCAACCCCGCAGTGCAGGTTTTACTATGTGAACCCGGACAAACATACAAAAACATCCAAAACAAAAAAAAAAGAAGAAGAAGTGAATGGATGAAAAGTGGAAAACTTTAAAAAAGAAGGATTTTTATTATTTAAAAAAAAACAAAAAAAAAAAAACAAAGATGTTTTCTCACATCCGCAGGGTTCGATCCTGGGCTCAGGTTTCCGTCTGTCTTCACATGTTCTCCTCATGTGTGTATGGGTTTCCTCTGGGTTCCCTGGTTTCCTCCCACCTTTAAAAAACATGCCCCGAGGTGGATTTGCGATACTAAATTGCCCCTCAGTGTAAATGAATGTGGGAATGCTGCCCTGCAATGGACTGGTATCCCATCTAGACTCTGTTCCCAACAGTATCTGCTTGATCCTGGTCAACATCATGGTGGATCCAGAGCCTCTTTGAACTGAATACATTATTGTTCAGTCCAAAATCGATCAGAAATAAACTGAGCAAAATGGAGTGAGTGGGGAAATATTTCTATAAAATTTAGCATACAATCGAGGCATCGAATCCAGAATATTAAAATATCTAATATTTATGATATTTAACCTTTCCTTCAGTTTATTTCTTGTTTAAAAAATATATATATTGGTTCTTAGTTTTTTTTATCTGACAGTTATTAGCCTTGAATAAAAATAAAAATGTAAATAAATAAACAAATAAAATGATTTAATTGAATAAAAAATAAATATAATAATAAAATATAATTAAAACATTTATAAATAATATAATATTGTTTACAAAAATAAATAAATAAAATATAATTTGCGTCAAATACTAGAAAATTAAATAAATTGATTTAAAGCATTTTATTCTAAATAAAATCTGTATAAATATTAACATAATCTTTGACAAATAAAATTAAAAATTTATTGGTTCTTAGATTTTTTTTATCTGACAGTTATTAGCTTTGAATAAAAATAAAAATGTAAATAAATAAATAAATAAACAAATAAATAAATAAATAAATAAATAAATAGAAAGATTTAATTGGACAAAAAAAATAAAATAATAAAATATACTTAAAACCTTTATAATTAATATAATATTATTTACAAAAATAAATAAATAAATAAAAAATAATTTGCCTCAAATTCTAGAAAATTAAGTAAAATGCTTTAAAGCATTTTATTCTAAATAAAATCTGTATAAATATTAACATAACCTTTGACAAATAAAACAGCTTGATCAAACCAGACAAAGTGATTCTCTCTACTCTCTATAAAGTCGCTCTACTTTTCGAGAGTGTATCTATGCAAACTCTTCAAAACAATGTTCTTTAATGTTTTTTTTTTCTTGTGGGAAAGAATTTTTATCCGAAGCGTTCAGGATGCACAGATACTTTCCCCTTTCTGTCTTTTTTCACACACACTTACAAACTCTCCAGGTAATGGCAGCAAGCCACACAAGCCTCGGAGGCAAGCATAAACATTTGCTCTCTCTCACACAGAGATAACATTGCTCCGGTGTCTGTTGACATGAGCCGTTAGCCGGGTTCCAAAATTAGACGCTCTTTTTTTCAAAGTTTCCTTTTCTCCTGGGAAAGATGAGAAGATGAGAAGACACTGTGAGGGGAAAAAACAAAGTGGTAGAAGCCTCGACTGGGTCCAGATGAAAGGGGAAAAGACGAGAAGGACTCCAGAGTCTTGACTTCATTCGATTATCCAATAAGTGTGCAGTTTGGTAGAGCACAATTTTATCTCGTTATCCAATCAGGCTGCTGCATGCCAGTGATTCCAGTGTCAGACTGCAGGCTAAAAGATGAGTAAGAGCCATGCAAATTTCATTTCTAGGCAAACCTGCACACGCTCTTACACTCCCAGCAGGTATAAGTGTGTGTTTGCGTGATTGTACGAGCCAGATCTCAAAGAAAAGGGAATCTATCTGATAAGAAATATCTGAAGGTTTCATCATAAACAGTTCCATCTGAGAGCAAAGAGCGACTCTGTGCCAAGTGTGTTTTTAGAAAGACAGAATATGGCGATTTGACTCATCTAAACTTCTAACATGTGTATTTAGAAAGATAGAATATGTCAAATTGAGGCATCTAAACATTCTTAGAAGTGGTCCAGGGTTGTATCGGAACATCTGAGTGCTGAGGCCTTCATGTTCATGGTGGCATTCTGTGGAAGGAAGAACTGCAAGGAACATGAAAGCACACCAAAGACAGAAGAATGGGGTCGAGAGAGAGAGAGAGAGAGAGAGAGAGAGAGAGAGAGAGAGAGAGAGAGAGAGAGCAGAGAAATGTCTTCTATGATCTAATATAAAGTGGTTTTCAGAATCATCTCAGTGGTTCTTTGTTCAAAAGCCAGGGCTCTTTTTTAGTGACTGATGTTTTACGAATGTTTTGTTTTTCTTTTTAATTGTTCGTTTAAAACCGATTTAACAAATCAACTTGAAAAGTAAAAAACATTTTTCTTCAGGTCTTTACAATACTGTGAGAGCTGCAAATGATACCACAGAAAAAAGAAAAATGTTTGTTTTCTTTAAAAAATAATACAAATTCAAAGAAATAAAAAGAGGAAATCAAAGAATGAATTAAATTACAGATAAATATTTCTTTTAAAAAATATATCTAGTAAAAACAGCCAATAGACAGATAGAAAAAAAAAAACGTTGGGAAAACGTGTGTGTATGTGTTAGAGTCGATACCTGGCAGCTTCCACGTGTGGTTTGTGTGCTGCTCCTTTTAGAAACACGCTATCCCTGTAATCCATCAGCGAATACGTCATGCTAAGCCCCAGGTCCTCAGTCAATGTGACAGCAATGAGCGCTGAGGTCCTTGGAGTGCCGTGTCCGTACATTCCCCGACCAGGACATTCCCGGCTGATGATACCTCACTTGGAATTCTGGGACCTTACACATCAAACTCAAACATAGTGGATCTGGAATTCGAACTCACAACCTTCCGATCAGTAACCAAACCTTAATGTACATGTGACAAATAAAGGTTTCTTCTTATAATTATTATTATTTAGCGATCCACAAGCGTGATGTTGTCACCTGTGGAATCAGGGTCAGTGATGAAGCTTTGGAAGAGTCTACAGATGAGGAGACACACTAAAAGATTAAAGCCCTGCTGCATCACTATTTTTAATCAGAAAGTAAGCAAAAGGTTTAAATCTTACTGATACAAGAGATTTCTTTCTCTCTGATGTGGTAATAAATAAATTCAACTCAATATCCCATGTCAATAGTGGGGTTGTTTAAACGAGTTCAGTTATTATTGCAAAGTTCATAAGCAGCGGTTTATATGGAAACCTTTTATTTATCTTTATTCTTTTTTTATGATGCTATTCTTTTTTTCAGTTCACAGATTCACACATGACAGACGGTGTGGTAAAGCAGAACAGTTTATGTGTCTGTGTGGGAAACTGAGCAAGAAAACAGTTTATGTTCAGTACAAGCCAAACGTTTTAGCGCACTCCAGCCGAGCACACACACACACACACACACGCAGAGCGAGTCCGAGATGTTTATGAGTTTCAGACATCAGTTATCCCAGTGAGATGCTCCGGATTTATGAGATTTGTGGTCACCATAGGATCAGCTGAAACACAACACCACAGTTTGTCCCTAAAATGCACCCAGGCAGTAAAAAATGACTTTAGCGAGACATGATCCAATAACAACACAGGGCTGACGTGCAGGCAGCTGTGAGCAAGTGCACAAAATACGTGGATACTGAAACAATAGTGAGCCGTAGACAGTTGGACGTATGTGTAGTCTTTTCCTCAAATAGCGGTCATAATCCGTAGCAGGCGTGCAAGCAGACGAGATAATCTGATGAAAGTTATGCCTGTTATTCATGTAGATGATGTCAGGTTATGTCAAGACGAGAAACGAAAACAAGAACGCAAAAATGTAGCCTAGATGTCTAGGAACTGGAGAACGAGAAAGTGGCAGAGGTGCCATTACTTTTTTACGGTGTCAGAAACTTTCCTTTCTAATTTTAGGAACAAAATATTATATTTTCTTTTCTCTACATTTTCAAACCTCACAACATTTCTTTACAATCATATACTTGCAAAGTCAGAAAGTGACAATTTAGCCTCAACAACTTTTTAGCTAGTTTGTAAAGTCAACATTATTAGCATGCTAGCAACAATTAGCGACAAAGCTGTTGTTACTTCTGCTGTGTTCCTGTTGCAATTTGTAGTTCCCTGTATTATAGCCAGTAAAAACAACAACAATGGAAAATTTTAATAACTTTGTGTGTGATGTCAAAGCCCAAAATGAGCTAAAACTAACTTTCTTTGCTATCTGGGTAAAGAGTTTATATCTGTGCTTCAGCTTTTCGTAAAGGATTTATTTTAATGGCTCCAGGCAGACCTGAGATTTGAATTTAAAACCCTCCAGCACATGACTTTGACTATCTCACAGTTACTGGAGTTCATACATTTTACAGATCTTAGTTTTTCTGCCACCTAGGGTTAGAGAGTCCAGAGAGCTTTCATGCAGCATTTGTATTCTGGAATAATTCCATACAATAGCTTGTATAATTTGTTTGACCAAAAAATATCAACTCTCTAAACCTTAGACCAATTCATAACACTGACCTAGCTTGGGTTACTCAGGCTTAGATTGCCCCCTAGTGGTAGAAAAGAGAAGTGAACTGTTTATTAGCGGCCCTCTAGTGGTAGAAAAGAGAAGTGAACTGTTTATTAGCGACCCTCTAGTGGCAGAAAAGAGAAGTGAACTGTTTATTCGCGGCCCTCTAGTGGCAGAAAAGAGAATTGAACTGTTTATTAGCGACCCTCTAGTGGCAGAAAAGAGAAATTAACTGTTTTAGCGGCCCCCAGTGGCAGAAAAGAGAAGTGAACTGTTTATTAGCGGCCCTCTAGTGGCAGAAAAGAGAAGTGAACTGTTTATTAGCGGCCTTCTAGTGGCAGAAAAGAGAATTGAACTGTTTATTAGCGGCCTTCTAGTGGCAGAAAAGAGAATTGAACTGTTTATTAGCGGCCCCCTAGTGGCAGAAAAGAGAAGTGAACTGTTTATTAGCGGCCCCCTAGTGGCAGAACAGAAAAGTGAACTGTTTATTAGCGGTGAAGTTTGTTAGAAGAAACCAAGCATATAAATCAAATGTCATGAATCTGAGAGTTTTAAGATAAAAACTTCAGTTTATGTAGCTATGAAGCCACGGGTTTATCTGCCACTGTAGTCGACACATATTCATATAAAACGAGTTACCAGTTCATTAGACACTGCATGAGATGATGCACTAAACATCCAATAAGTCGAGGTTTAAGTGCTTTAGAAAAAATGAACTCAAACCATATCATATTGTAAGCGAGACAATATTTAAATAGGGACAAAAACACACACAGAATAAACACAACAAATAGGTTTTTAATGTCTATTTATATTATTGTTTATATAATGTCTATTATATTATTTATTATATATATAATAACCTATCTATAGCATATGCACACATATTTAAGTGTAGCCTTTAACAGAAATGTTTTGCACACATGATGTTAAAAAAGAGTTTTATTAACGTCCAAGAAGTTAATTTTGGACCGAATATAGTACAATACTATAATAATAATAATAATAATAATAATAATAATAATAATAATAATAATAATAATAATAATAATCATCATCATCATCATCATCATCATCATAATCATGATAATAATAATGATAACGAGAAAAAGAAGAAGAAGAAATGTACATGCTACAATTTCTATGCATGACAGGACATTTTTAAATTCATTTTTAAAAGTTGATATAAAAGGTGATGAATGTATGGAGGTGTATGAGACAGTACCATTGTTCACCTACAGGGGGAGACAAAACATAGAGAATTACAGTCAAATTTCAAACCGAAATCATAAACACTGCATATTTGAAATGTTTTAAAATTAAGTTAAATTAAATGCTTGATTTTTATACCTTCTAATAAATATCGGAAACATATTTACAATAAATACGAGTTTCGGGAATTGTCCCAGATGCTGTATGTGTTCGAGCGAAATGACTTTTTTGCTAAATCAATTGATATTTATTTTAGAATTAAGGGATGTGGAGTTTATAGTATATTTTTTAATAAAAAAATAAAGGTAAAAAAATGTATAAAATTCTATAATTTTTAAATTAAATAAAAAAATATTATTATATTGACATACCTTAATTATAAAATAAATATAATGTAAAAAAAATTGTCCTTTTAAATTATAAATGTCCTCTTTTTTTTTTTTTTACAGAAGCTTGAGGGTTGCTGTCTGTGCACCTGAGTGTGTGTGTGTGTGTGTGTGTGTGTGTGTGTGTGTGTGTGTGTGTGTGTGTGTGTGTGTGTGTGTGTGTGTGAAGGAAAGCAGCCATACAGTACATAATTTACACTCAGAGGTTTGAGTTACTGGCTGCATTATTCAGAGAGAGGTCTGTTTTTCCATCGCTTGTAGTAACACAGCAGCGTCTGATGCTCGTTTCACGTCTCAGGTTCATATTCAAAGCAAATCTGCCATCTTCGCTTGCTGTATCTTACATTTATTGCTCCATGAAGCACTAAACTGTCTCTGCATCTGTAGGCTGTAATAAATAAACAAATAAACAAACAAACAAATAAATAAAACCTTTTTTCTTCATTACAAAAATTACACACTGTACTGTTAAGACCTTCAGAATTATTATCAGGCTGATAAATTATATATAATTAAATATGAGGAAAACATAAACCCTGGAATATGGAAACATAAACCCTGAAATATCAGCGATGTTTGACTTCAAATGTGTGTCATTGCAGATTACAGCCATGTTAGAGCTGCGAGAATAAAAACACACGACACTCACACACTGTGATTTCATGCCGAACGAAATGAGGGTTTTTTCCTTTTAAACAAAAGTCATGAATGACATAAATTATATAGATTTAATGATCCTTCCTCCTCCTCCTCCTCCTCCTCCAGCTTCTTCTCTCAGCTGCTTTTTTCTGGCCCATGTCCAAGATAAGAGACGAGTGTGTTTTGTGGTTTATTGTTTATCTGTGGTTCTGAAACCTGTTACACACAATGCTCTTCTCCCTTTGCACCTGCTCACCGGCAGAATGGAGCCAGAGCTGAAAGACACTTGTTGACCTTTGACCTCCTGCTCGAAACCTAAAGGCTGTATTCTAAAGAGCGAGCGATCTTCATATGAGCTCTTAATTCATTTTTAATATTTTATATAAGCACATATTGTATTTAATCACATCATGCAAATATAATTACAGGTTTATAAATAATATACAGACGTAAAACTGCCTGTCACTGGAGTGTCGATGAGGTCATTAATTCATTCATTCATTCATTTATTTATTTATTCATTCATTCATTTATTTATTTAGTTGTCAACCAGCATTATTACCAGGCTGGATAACAAGGATGACCCTGATGATGATGATGAACATGGTGAAGATGCTCATCACAGTGTGTGTGTGTGTGTGTGTGTGTGTGTGTGTGTGTGTGTGTGTGTGTGTGTGTGTGTGTGTGTTCACTGTCACTCAGACAGTCTTGATTGAGAAGTTGATTATCTCCACTGACCTTTAACCTCCACTCCCTTCTGCTCTTTCAGAAGTCCTCATCTCGTTAACACCTCACTGTCACACACACACACACACACACACACACACACACACACACACACACACACACACACACACACACACACACACTTCCCGCCCTCCCCCTCTGTTGGTGATTCGTTCCCTTGACTTTCCAAATTTCAATCAAACTGCTGTAGCGTAACCAACAATAATGATTATAGCACTGTGTGTCAATGAGTGTGTGTGAGTGAGTGTGTGTGTGTGTGTGTGTGTGTGTGTGTGTGTGTGTGTGTGTGTGTGTGTGTGTGTGTGTGTGAGAGAGTGTGTGTGTGAGTGAGTGTGTGTATGTATGTGATTGTGTGAGAGTGCTATTTGTTTTTATTTTACCTGCCCATGTGGAGACACAGGATACACACGCAGCTCTGTTCATATGTCTACAGTTTTGTGGGTTTTTTTGTTGTTGTGGTTTTGTTTTTCTTTGTTTGGGTGAAAGCAGTCGTCAGACCCACAATAAATAAACGCTGATTCACTGACAGGGAAAGGGATGTGAATTTGTTGTGTAGTCTGTACTCTGATTGCACAATTGTTAACTTTTCCTACAAAAGCATGTTGAGGGGAAAATGGTTCCTGGATGTGTATCAGTGAAGCAGGCTGTAATTACTCCTGAATGTAGTAAGTCCAGATTTCAGGCGTCACTCTGTGTGATCATCTGTCACTCATACACTGCAGGACTACAGCCTGGGATTAAAAGAAATCAGTCGCAGTTTTGCTTCTCGCTTCTTCATATGATTTTGTTGTGTATTTTGTACTACCGTTGGTGGCCTCATTGTGTTCTGTTCCACAAAACGAGCCAGACAAATCCGGGTCGAGACAAAAAAACAGAAAATAATCTGCTGTGAAAGAGGAATATTGTTATTATAAATGTTACACACCTTAAAGGACTAGACACAAAATGACCTGATGACATCTCTGTTATTAAGATAAGCCCAGTCAAGAGGAACAGGTGCATTCAACATCATTACTGTGTGTGTGTGTGTGTGTGTGTGTGTGTGTGTGTGTGTGTGTGTGTGTGTGTGTGTGTGTGTGTGTGTGATTTGTATAGTAAAGCTAAGAAGAACCTGTCTTAAGCTAAATATAGAAGTGTTGCATAAACTGCACTAATTTACAGCCAAGGTGTGAACCTACACACCCATGTAACTGTGCTTAAATATTAACTCTGTGTGTGTGTGTGTGTGTGTGTGTGTGTGTGTGTGTGTGTGTGTGTGTGTGTGTGTGTGTGTGTGTGTGTGTGTGTGTGCACTGCTCATCATCATACTGAGGTTTCATATTCGGTTTGTCGAAGAGACCTAGGCAGCTGGGACACTGAAAAGCCGTAGAAACCCCCATACACACAAACACACACACACAAACACACACACACACACACACACACACACACACACACACACACACACACACACACACACACACAAACACACACACACGTATCCCCCTCTGTATTTAAGAAGTGTATACATTGAGTGGGGGGGGGGGCAGCAGCTGGCAGCCTGCCCCATTACGGCAGCCCCCGCACACACACACACACACACACACACACACACACAACTCCACCCAGAACTTACATAGACTAATCACAGCCAATGATTGCACAGCACCGGTCTGAACTGCCACACCTGCCCTCTGACTGGTGCGACTGTCCCATCTGGGGTAAGTGTGTCTCTGTGTAAATGTGTGTGTGTGTCAGGAAATAGGGATGAATGAAAAAAGAGTCTTAGGTGGGGGACAAACACACAGCACATGTGTCTTTGTGAATGAACTCTGCGGTATATAAAGATGGCCGTCCTAACACATATTGTCCACTTACATCATCCTAGCCTCGTCAACTGCATTATGCTAGCTACCAAAAAATAAATAAATAAATAAAACCGACGGATAATCTGATGTTTTTGTCTATTTGTCATTAGAAAGTGTAAAATCTCCTGTCTCTGTTAGCTATAGAAAAAAAATGACATTTACAGATCTAGAATTGTACAAACATTTCGAATGGAAAACATTTATACACGCTGGTTATGTAACGTTCCCCCCCCCAATTACACCACAGTTCATGGTTGGGTTCGTGGATTCATGTGATGACAACAACAAGCAGGCTGAAGATGTGGGTTTTATGGGCACCAGTATGACTGTGGTGTTCCTAATAATGTGTCCGCCGAGTGTAAACACCTGGCTTGATTGCTGCTGATAAGATGAATGAATCTACAGTTTGAGCATGAAAGAAATCAGTCTCAGCTTCTTACTTCTCAGCCCCATGTGTGTTATTTTTATGGCCATTGGTGGTGCTGTTGAGCTTGGTTCAAAAAACAAACAAACAAACAAACAAACAAACAAGAATAACCTGCATTCAAACAGCAATTCTGATATGCCAAACGTAATATTTTATACCAGGCTCATACTTTTTGTATTATTTTTATTTATTTTAGTTATTATTATTATTATTATTATTATTATTATTATTATTATTATTATTATTATTATTATTAACATTATTGTTATTAACGTTATAATTATATCCCATGCTACATGATTAATACAGTGTTTATTAAATTTAAAAAAACTTCTAAAAATTTTACAATTTTATCTTTTGTATCTATCTTTATACACTAAATGTTGTATACTTACATCTTACATTCGCTTCATCAAAATATTTACTTTTACATCATTGTGTGTTAATCGTGTTCGGGGACGTTCCAAAGGCGTTAAACACATTTCTACCGAGCTGATGAACGTTGATTTTCAAAATGGCGAGAGAGCTGTGTGAAAAAAGCAGATGGCTGTTTGGTTATATTATAGTGCTTCTGCTCACTAACGGGATCAGGATCATTCAATCCTACTGTGTGTCTGCTTCTTCTCCACCCCCCACCACACACACACACGCACAAACACACACACACACACACACACACACACACACACACACACACACACACACACACACACACACACACAAACAATGAAAAGGCCAGCTGGTCGTTAGTTGTAGGTAAAAACGGCGTTATCTCATGTCTATAAGATGACAATGCATAAATTAGATTGTGTATATATGGTGTGTATGTGTGTGTGTGGTGTGTTTTCTGCTGATCATGTTACCGTCGGACCAAGACCGATGGCTCAGAACACTCGGCTTGGACCTCACGGTGATCATATGATCCGTCTTCATATTACAAACGTATTTAAATGATAAATTCTAATTATATGTATAATTATTACTATAGATCTTTAATGTTTAACTGTTTGTCTGGTCAGCGTTGTTAAATTGTTTTGTTTTTTTTTCCCTCATGATATTACAATGTAAATACAATAATCTGTGTATTCCTTTTTCTATAACAACCATAAAAAGATTTATAATCGCCCTATAAGAACAATTATTCAGGGACTTGTTAAGGTGGACGTTCCACCTAAACTAAGGCTAATAAAAAACAAATACAAAAGAAAAAAACGTATAAACCATGATCTGGTCACGCTTTCTGTTAGCAGACGTTTGTTAAATATTTACAGAAAGAGTCTCCGGTTGTAGTTAGCAAGACGGGGAAGTGGTCAGGACGGACGGATTTGCACTTCCTGGTTTCTTAGGAACATGACAAGCGATGAAAGAAAGAAAAAACTGCTTGTAGTTGTTGTAACATAAGAGATAACAGGAAGTTACTTGCAGGATAAAACGTACAGTGTATTATTATGTCATAAATAAACGTTTTTGTATAAGAGGAATTAATCATCACTTTAATCAGTTTAGTTGCTTACTTAATACCTAATACGTATCGTAAGTACCTGTAGAAATCCTTCACCTATTGTACATTAAATGTAAATGCTATCATTATCTCATCACTAGATAGTGGAACTTTCCTGATGAACCGACTATAACTCAGTTCAGCAAATGGGATGTGTCTGAACTTACCACCATCACGTGTGTATGTGTGTGTGTGTGTGTGTGTGTGTGTGTGTGTGTGTGTGTGTGTGTGTGTGTGTGTGTGTGTGTGATTGGCTTACGGTAATGATTGCTCAATATGACCTGATGAAATGGCTGTTCATGTGTAAGTCCATCAGTCACACAAAAGAGCAGTTCAGTGTGAAAACAATGCACTGACTTTCGCCCCATCAGACGCCGACCGTCTTTCGGTTTCTCTCTACATTTTTTCACCTCTTGACTTTCATTCTGAACAATTAGAATCTTTCTATTATCACAAAGAAGGATCGTGGCTTGGTGCTGGTTAGGGCGATAGAAATGTCAGCCATTGAAACTTTTGCTTTGATTAATCTATAACAAAAGCCACATTGGAGGGCTGGAACATGCAGCTCTTTGCTTAAAAACTATTGCTTGAAGTGATTTCCTTGAGGTGTGTTAGGATGATGCTGATGTTTCAGCATGCATGGACAATCAGGTTAGATTTTTTAATAAGCTATTTATAGCACTGGAGTAGTGCGCATTGACTTGTGCGCATGCGCTGTGTCAATCCCTGTCTTATTCAGTGTATGTTGTAGGATAGCATATGGCTTCACAGTACAAACAAGGCCTGCAGTCTAAATATGGGTTTAGAAAAGAAAAACCATGCAAATAGCAACACCTATTTGACAATTTTACACAGAACATAATTTTTTAAATCAAGCAAATGACAGGTGCTTTGGCTGGTTATTCAGGTCGCATGCACTTTAAGCAGGGACTGCAAACATGTCTGCTCTAATAGCCTACATTTAATCCATGCAAAGGCTCAAATGGCGTCAAATCGCTCGTCATATGTCAAAATATTAGAGTGAAACACTAGGCTCTTAGTGCGCGAGCTTGCGGTTTAGGACACAGCCCGAGCTGTAAGGGCAAAGCCTCGTGCTTGCTGCTGCACCTTGTGAATAATTCATGAGGTGACGTGCACTGCGGCGAAGAGCCCGTTTAGTTGAACAGAGGTGGGCGTGGTTTGTTTAAATTATGGCCATGACGCAAGCGGATGAGTTTTTAATCCGCTGCCGCAGCAGATCAGATGAGCGGCCGGGTAACACCGAGGAAGGGGGGGTGTGCAATCGGTCGGTCGGTCGGCAGAAAACGGTCCGTAAAATAACAATAACAAAAATAAAATAGCCACAGATTAATCCTAGTAATAAGAGTGTACACGCGGAGGACCGTGTAAGGACGATTTATCGGCGACCGAGACCCCCTACAGCTCCTCCTCTATACGCTGTATAGGAAGTTAAAGGTCACTCCGTCTGCGCGCTCCCGTTTTTGTTCTTGGGGGAAAAAAAGGCCGCGACTAATCGCGAGCTCCCGTTTTTATTCCCGTATTTTGACGCTAATAAATGGGTGATTACGGCTTCGGCTTGTTACAGACAGCAAGTCTCGACAGCAGCAGCGCGCTGTTCGGCGCATTCAGATCGTCCTATTCGAGCCTCTCCCCGGTCACCGGTGACCTCCTCCTCCCCACCGCCTCTCCGCAGTCTCTCTCACGCAGCAGCAGTACAGCAGCGTCCCCGCTCTTCCCGTCGGCCGCTGCGCCCCGGCGAATCATGCAGGATGAGCCCGCGGGGGTGACAGCCTCGCGGCGTCAGGTCCCGTCCACCGAGTCGAGCGACGAGGCCGGAAACGCGGCGGCCGAGCGATCGCCACCCACCGGCGGCTGCGACAACGGGACCGGCCTTAGCCACACGGACTACGACTTCAGCGACTTTAAGACCGGACAAGGCCGATTCGGTGCTGTCGCGTCACTACGTGACCTTGAGAGAGAGAGAAACGAAAATCAGCACACAGAGTCTGAGTGCGCCACGGAAGGCCCCGGGCAGCTCCCAGTGGACGCTCTGACCGATGTTGCGCCGCCATTGAGCGCATCCGTGAGTCCCAACAAGGTCCAGATCCGAATGGAGCCCACAAGTGCGCATCTCGCAGCTGCTTTTACGAGCCTCCCGCATCACGACACCACGGCTGCTTCACCCTCCCTGCCCGGGTTCGGTGCACCGTGGTCGGTGCACACGAGCTCCCCCCCTCCGCCTGTATCCAATAACGGGAGTCACATTATGCCTGGAACGGAACCCGATGGAGGATTCTACCCAGGAATCCCGTCCTCGGTGAATCCCGGCTTCTTTCAGAGCTACTCACCCGGTGTGAACGCGCACGGCTTCGGCGCTCCGTTCTCGCCGCAGATGGGCGGCGCTCCGCCGCAGCACGCGCCCAGCCGCCGCTCCCCGCTCAGCCCGCAGCATGGCACCTTCCTGCAGCAGAGAAACAGCTACAACCAGCAGCAGGTGACACAACAGACCACCTAGCGAGCCTCTTCCGAGGATGCGCAATATATCGTTTATTACCATGATATTAAGTTTCTATATCAATGCAAATCAGTGTATTCTGGTGCATATTTGAAGAGCGATATCTATCTATGTCGCTTTAATAATACATGCTTATTAACTACATTGTCAGACATTGCACAGGATCACTGTAAGAGGCATCAGAGCTACACGGTGTTGAGAAAAAAAACATATTGTTTTAAGTATATACATTTTTTCATTTTAATTAATTCAGTTCTGAAATTGTAACACGTCCACGTCACATTAAAGTCCACGTATAAACTCTTAGTATGGCAAAGCCCAGTACCGTCATACCGGTTTGGAATCAATATATCAAGCAGTCTGACTATATGTGCATGTTTTACTGGATAAGTAACAAACCATAATATTCAACTGACACAATCTTATAAAAAAGGTGTTTATATCAGCTACTGAAACTCATTACCATGTAATCATTACCATGATTACGATTAAGGAACACACCCTGACACAGAGTACGTGTAACTCTGAGGAAAGAAGTCTAGACCATATGTGTACGTGTAATTATATATATATATATATATATATATATATATATATATATATATATATATATATATATATATATATATATATATATATTTACCATATTGTGCATTCGTAGGCTGCTTTAGAGGGGTGGATAAGGATTAAAATCATAATTGTGTTGGAACCTGGCCAATCTGGCAACCTTTCATTTAATCAGCATCTTCATCTGTGCATAAGTACTGAATAATAGATCACAGGGCTTTTGTTAAGGGCTTTTGTTATTAAACTCAGCCAGTACGATTGTCCGACTATAATTATCGTGTAACCATCGACACGGTATATATTGTCAGTCTTTATTATTAGAAATAGATCATGCCATGAACTTGATGGCGGTCGAACATTGTGAGCTGGGATCAGCCTATCAGCATGGAAAGTGTGTGTGTGTGTGTGTGTGTGTGTGTGTGTGTGTGTGTGTGTGTGTGTGTGTGTGGTTAAACATCAGATAGCATGACAAATATTTATCTCAGTAATAATCTTCAAACTGCTTAATGTGTTCAGTAATGTGAGTTATTCAAGATTAGCAAACGTATTGCAAAGTAAAAGTTCGTTTTTTTAATTAATATAATTCCGTTACTTAATTGTATTAATGTTTTTAATTATTTAATTTATTTATTTATTACAAAACTTTACATTTCTTTGATAAAATTCTCTGTCCGTAGCAACGTCAGTACTTTGCTATTACACTTGCCATTACGATGTTATGTACAGGCTTCTAGGATGTGTGTGTGTGTGTGTTGTGCAGTGAGTGTGTGTAGTTGATTAAACCCATAATTACACTGGAGGGTTTCAGTTTGTTTTTCGGTTAATAGGAAAATAATTTTCAGGAGAACTTGTTCTTTAACGGCGGCCATTTTGTAAGAAGCTTGTTAGGTTTAAAGATATCAGACAGAAACCTGAACGCTTTTGCTTTCTGCAGTACAATCTATTTGTTATAAATGTGTAGAGTATCACAGGATGTTTGTGTGGGAGTTAATATACGGCTTGTCGTGGGTTCTGTCCGTCAGGGTTTGATTGGATTGGATTGGATTGGAATGAACATGGAGTCTGAGGTTAGGAAGGTGAAACATCATGACATATTATTGGTTAATATTATATTCTGCTCCCATTTCTACTTTGAGTTTTCATGCACTATTTAAGAACAACATGTTTTTTTTTTCCTCTCAGGTAACTGATAAGGGTAACATGACCTTGTTGAGTCCAGAATCACCACACATGGTCTCTGAACGTGTTTAGCAACATTACAGCCAACCTTAATGTTACTAAAAACTGTCAAATACATTACAGAATGTTCATATATTATCAAAAGTTAGCTGGATACGTCATAAAACAATAAATACATTCTTTTATAAGGCCTTAACGGCTGAATAACAAGCTAGTTATTTTTTTAGCGAGAATGTCATTCGGGCTAATACAACGACATCTTATCCGTGTTGTCAGCTAATTTCATTTAATGCTTTTTTTCTGGTATTGTTTTTCTCGTTGTTGTTGTTGTTGTTGTCTTGACACAAGTGAAGCGACATTTCCTTGTCGTTGTTGTCTGTCCATGATAAAATATGACTGAAATATTTTTTAAAAATTCTAAAAGTATATGATGTTTAGATATTATTTTGAAATGATTAAAAAAATGAAGTAAATAAGATTCATTAACATATTAGAAAATAAACCGTTATACTGTTTTATGGAGCTTATTTTTAGCTAAATTAGCCAGCTATTTGTTTTAAGCTAGCTATTTTTTAATGTAATACTTTTAGTGAACAGTTACATTTTTAATTAACAAATGACTAAAATATGACTTTCAACAAAGAAATAAAACTAAATTGGCATTTTTTATGGAGGTGTTAGCTTGCTGGCTAATTTAGTTCCATTTATTTTAGCATTTTAAACAATTAGCATTTGAATTTTAACATCAATGTTTCTTTTAAGAATAAACCTGCTGAAAATTGTTCTAAATCTATAGATTAGTCTTCTACCTTAGTCCACAATGAGCATGTTGTGAGTTGTGTTTTGTGAGTTGTGTTTTGTGAGTTGTGTGTTGTGTGTTGTGTTCAGAATCCAGGCATTACAGCTTATTGTGGAGGCAGCTCATGTTTTCGTTCCCATCGTCTAGACGGCGACATTATTATCAGTCATTTACTCCAAAACACTCATCTTGTCCACACACACACACACACAGCCTGGTTTCTAATTATACACACAAGGCACTGTAGGTTGTATAGTTGGGTGTGGTGAATATGCACAGTAGAGATGGGAAGAGTACACAGAGTGAAAAACCAACACACACACTCGTATGTAAACACACACACACACACACACACACACACACACACACACACACACACACACACACACGCACAGAGCTTACAGAGAGAACGCAAAAGTACACACTTTAATCTGTGCACATATTTGCACTTTATATAACCGGATATGTTTGGGTGTTTTTTCTGTGTGTGTGTGTGTGTGTGTGTGTGTGTGTGTGTGTGTGTGTGTGTGTGTGTGTGTGTGTGTTACCTGCGCAGAGAGGGTTTGCTTTTAAGCTTTTCTTGACTTCATACCCACCCACCCACACACACACACACACACACACACACACACACACACACACACATACACACTCATTAATATACACACCCATTCTGACTTGATACAGTTCATTGTGTTTCTTTTCCTTGTGTTCATTGTGTTTCTTGTCTCCCTTTTGCTATTCTGTGCCTTTCTGTCCACATCTTCATTCCTTTTTCCTCTTTATCCTTCTTGCTTTTCTATTTCTATTTCTATCTTTCCATTATTTTCTCTTCCTTGCTCTCCTTTTTTATTCTATATTCTACCTTTTCCCCTCCGCTCTGTTTTTTCTTGCCCTTCTCTTTCCCCACATTTCCCCTCCTCTTCTCTCTCACTCTGTCTCGGCTTGTCATGTTTTGCCATTTTTATTGCTTTTTTCTTAATGTATGTATTCTCTCCATCTCACTTAGTGTCTCGGTTCATTAGTGTAACGCTCTCTCTCTCTCTCTCTCTCTCTCTCTCTCTCTATCTATCTATCTATCTATCTATCTATCCATCTCTTTATCTGTCTTCACAGCCCCTGATGAAACAGTCTCTGTGGGGCAGCGGCTGGAACTCGGCGGGCGTGCCCTGGGGCAGGGACCATCGAGGGCGTGGTGTGGGAATGGCCATTCCCGTCTCGCTCGGCCAGATCTCACCCATGAAGAAGCCGTTTAGCAGCGGGAGCGTCATCGCCCCACCCAAGTTCCCACGCTCAGGGGCGTCACTCGTCCCCAAGACATGGAGTGATGACAACGTGTTCCGCACAGACAACAACAGCAATACACTGCTGCCTCTGCAGGTACAGACCATGTGTGTGTGTGTGTGTGTGTGTGTGTGTGTGTGTGTGTGTGTGTGTGTGAGAGAGAGAGAGAGAGAGAGAGAGAGAGAGAGAGAGAGAGAGAGAGAGAGAGAGAGAGAGAGAAAGGCTTCCTTATTTGCATATGAATGTGCATGAGCACCTGGATTCACTGGTCTGTATTCACACAGTCACCTGACAGAGCCTGTTTTATTCTTTTATCACACAGTATCACATTCCTGTGAAACTGCTTTCAGTAAAATAAACCTATATATTAAAACTCAGTAACAAACACTGTGTTATAAACTGTTTACTACATCAGCTGCATATCAGTAATCAGATTAACGTGACCCACCTCGGCCAAAGTAGCACACGGTTGCCTGCGACATGTCGTAATAATTATTACATAATCATCTTAAAGAAACGAATCGAGCTGACTGGGATTCTTTGTGGTGATCCGGGGAATCCGTGACATCCCTCAATTAAGCTGTAGAAGATGGATGGATGGATGGATGATGATGGGGTGCTATAACTTTTAAACCCTCTAAAAAATGACCAATTTCCAAGAACAATGGTGCCGGCACTCAATAAATTAATTCCCTAATTCTAGAAATAGCTTTTTCCGGTCACTCAGGAAGAGTCGATTCAGAGTCGAATCGCTTTCTAGAAGTGAACCGAGTAGAGATGGTCAATTTGATTCATCCTAGTGAGTCGAATCTTTTGATTCCGTCCATTTAAAAACAGCATGATTTCAAGAGGCAACTTCGAGTATCAGTCGAAAAAAAAACTTGTAGGATTCGGTGCATGGAAGTGACCGAGAAGGATTCGTTCACATAAAAGATTCGTTCAAAAATACTGATTCGTTCAAGAATGAAAAACCAGAAGAACAGGATGAAAGTGATGTGCATGAGATGTGGATAATAACAATAACAACAATAATAATAATAATAATAACAACAACAACAATAATAATAATAACAATAATAATAATAATAACAACAACAACAACAACAATAATAATAATAATAATAATTACAATAGTGATAAATTAACAATGAATATGTCATTATATCATGTTCACAATGCTCTCGAGAGCCCATCCACGAGCCTCAGTCTCGCAGACGACTTTTTCCTCATCCTCGATCTCGCTCCCTTCCTGCTCGTTGGAATTCCACACATTCCTCGTGTCCTTCCTTCCTGCCTCATTCTTCCGAACTGGGCTACATGCGTCATGGTTAGAGAAAGTGATCCAGGCACATCCAAGTGTCGGAAAGGAAGGGTTAGAAAGCTAGAAAGCTAAGCGAGAAAAAAAAACAACAGTGTGTGTGGAGTGTTTGATACCAAGCTACCAAACACTTTGCTAAACCGCTTACAGACCCCAGATGGCTTAAAAGCTGTCAGTAATAAAAACACGAGGCTCAGACTCCACACTTGTCTCGTCACATCATGCTCAGCGGCTTCTCACCAGTTATTTTTGGAGGCTGGTGCTAACGCTATGTATAGTGTTTCCAGGTAGTGCCTTAAATGCAGCGGTGAATGTTTAATAACAAAACAGTGTAGGAGGTTTAAAAGCATGCTAGAGAAGGGAAAAACAAAATGCCTGATTAGCCCTTTTATAGCTCCGTGTTTGTTAGCTTGCTAGCTAAATGTATAAACAGCCCTGCTACGTCAAACCAAACCAAGTCATGTTAGGTTTTATTAATGTTAGCTAATGTTAACAGCTAAGCTGCTGGTTCAGTATATTCAGTATTTAGGATGCTTGCTAATTTGCATCAATTGAGACAATATTTGATGCTAAGCGCAAAGCGGTTTGTATCGAGGGAGGGATTAAGTAGGAATAAGACAAGCAAGCTTTTCTCCACGGTGGTGTAAAAGCTTAAACGGGGCCAGTGCTAAAATGCTGAAGAAGAGGGATAAAGATCACGGCTGCTCTAGTGTGGTGGAGAGAGAGAGAGAGAGAGAGAGAGAGAGAGAGAGAGAGAGAGATGAAACACATGATACAGCCTTGAATGTCTTTTTTTTTCTTTTTCCGTTCATCGTGCCGTCAAAATCAGGAAGGTCTGTACATTAGAAATCTGTGCGCACCACTAGTACTGTGGTTCCCCTGCAACAAATGTTCAACAAACTGTTCTAGATTCAGGACACGTTTATGCAATTTATGAGATGTAGTCATTGTTAACGACGTAACATTATCCAGACCTGAGTTAAATCTGAAAAGTGGGACACGGGAAATGCGGTAAAATGATCAGACTTGTAGGAAGCAGACGGAGTCCTTAGTTATTTACGGTCCTGCTTGACACGTGCAAGCAAGTTTCCACATGCACACTGTCAGTATCCTGTGTGTGTGCGCGCGCGTGTGTGTGTGTGTGTGTGTGTGTGTGTGTGTGTGTGTGTGCGCAGTAAACATTCCCCTCACTGTCCACATGCATCGGTGGATTTTCTTTTGTCAGGATACCTTTCTGACATTTATAGCAAAGCAGAAAGAGATGTTAGCCAGTACACACACACACGCACACACACACACGCGCGCGCACACACACACACATTGTTACCGTCCATAAGGTCAGCGTTCCAGGAATAAAGGGGATCCACTTCAGCAGTGGTTATAAACATGTCGCTCACGTGAACCAAAGCAAAGCCGCACTTGCTAGGCTGAGACTGAAATTCTGTCAGTTCTGATACTAACACATCCGGAATTATCGTGTTATTTATTACATATCACATCAAATTTGCTTAATCGTTTTTATTTATGTCTTAAAAGCAACACATCATACTTTGTATTCATTTCTTCTTCCGTTTAAAGATGTGTAACACCAAAGAACAAGTTTGATCCTGTTACCGCTTATGTTACAGTAGCTATAAACCTGTGTGTATAAGCACTGGCACTGGAGACTCTAGAAGTTTTAGATAGTCATTTTATGTTTTTGTAAAAGCGTACATTCACTACACAAATCACTGGGTTCATCACGTGAATTCGTCCGAGCCGGAAAACTGACTCTGTATCTCTGTTGTTAGGATCGCAGCAGGATGTACGACAGTCTGAACATGCACTCACTGGAGAGCTCTCTGATCGACATCATCCGGGCCGAGCAGGACCCTCTGAAAGGTGAGCTTCACACTTCACACTTCCTGCTTCCTACTTCCTGGGCTCTCTGTTTATATAGAATATTTAGAATGCTTAGAATGTTTAGAATGCTGTCGTATCCTTACGTATTTCAGACGGATTAATAGGAGGCTCGGAAACATAGCCACTGATAACATCGTCGTGTTTAAGGCACAAAAAAATTCCACATGCTGATATTCTCAATCCATGCAGTGTTAAATATTTGTATGGGACTGAAACAATGCTGGCTTTTAATGTGTGTGTGTGTGTGGGTGTGGGTGTGTGTGTGTGTGTGTTGTCAAGGCAACAGGTTTTCTGTCTTCACTCTTTGTGTCGTTTCACCGATGAGATTTTTTTTGGTTCTCTGACTGACACAGTTTTTTTTGTTTAGCGTTAATTACAATAGACATCGGTATGAAGCCGCTTTACAGAAATCCCTGATGCAGGGTTAGATCCAGAAGGACAGAAAAACTCCCCGAGATGGCACGAGGAAGAACCTTTACAATAGAACCTAGTCTGAATAATATGTTCTGTTATTCCTGTCCGTGGAGTTTTCTAAAGATGCCATGGGAGCTCATCGTGGTGTGTCACTCAGCTCTCTGTGTTTGTGGTGTCTCTCTCTCTCGCTCTCTCTCTCTCTCGTCCAGGCCGCATGGGATGCCCACACCCTGGCGCCGATGGCCTGCTCATGCTCAATGGTAATTACATCAGCCAAGCACATCTTTCTGTGCTCCTTCCTTCTGACCCCATCATCTGTAACCTAATCACACTCTATTTTACACAGTATCTGTTTCCATTCCAGCGCCGAACTGCGTGTCATAGTTTAATACAGTCGTATGACATTACCAGCATCAGACAGATTTATACGTAACTTGCTAATCAGCCGATATTATACGAGGCGCATTAGGTGCTGGATACTACAACTTTAAAATGTTGGTCTTAAGACGAAACCTAAATTTTCCCTGAAAGTAGAAGACAAAATGTTGTCATTTCCATTTGCTAATAAAATGTTTGTGAGCGCAAGCAAATTAGCAAGCAAGGTGCGTATGCTAAAGTGAAACTAGAAGCAAACCGGCTAAGTCAAGCTAACCAGCAGATGAACACAAAGCCGTGCAGGAACCCGAAGAACAAAAGCAAAACCAGCTTGCAAACTAATTAGCGAAAAGAAACATGAGCGTGAAGGTGAACAAGCGAACGAAAGTTAAAACCAATATGCGAAAGCAAACCGAGTTTAAAGCAAAATAGGGAAAGAATAAAAAAAAACCTTACGAAGCATAACAGAAGCATAATAACAATCAGCGAACAAACCTTTAACCAGTAAATGAAAGCAAAGCAACGAACGAAAGCTAATCTGGCAGCTTGACTCGCGCTGACACGCCTGAATGTTTTGTTCTGTTTGATTGGTGTTGGTGGCTAGAACTGAGTGAGGCGATTAGAATATTAGGCCACGCCCACACACTGCCACGATCGGTCTGTTCGGTAAATGTAGCTGTGTTTTTTTTTTACTGTACATTTCTGACCTGATTTTCATTCACATAAAACCCCACAAGCGTTCGTTCTATTTTAAAAGCATATTCCTTTAAATAGCGCCACAAGCACATTTAGACATTTTATACGGGTCATAACGGGGTGGGGGGGGGGGTGTTTCAAGCAACCGCTTTTTATAGCATGGCCTTATCACTTGCAGCCACCTGGGGCCAGCGGGAAGGACTGTCCAAAGGTCGAAGGTTGAACTGGGGGGGGGGGGGGTGCTCATTGTATCCTAGTCTGGCTCCCTAAGCATCTGACAGAAAAATATTACAATCAAATTGAGCATAAAAACAAATCAAATTAGAGTAAAGTGCTTTTTCGTTATTAGACATCGAAGCTGTGGATCACGTGTCGTCACTCCGAAGTCTGAAAACCTCAATGTGATTACTCCGGTGCACTGCACTGTAACAGCACTTACTCCAGATCAGATCAGATCTCCATCTTCAGATGACTTTTTCATCCTTCAGTGCTGTTTTATGAAATAGATATGAATTAGATTGATCAGTGCAGGGCTTTGCTTTAGTGTGTAGTTTCTCTATAATATTTACAAACCTTTATAATAGTTACACAGTGTGCAGGATGCAAAGTTAGTTAGGATGCGATCGCGAGTGAAATTTCTTCACAATCCCAACAAAATGCTAGCGCTTATTTACGGCACAAGGGGTTACGTCCCAATGTGAGAATTCAGACGTAAAATAATTCATCATGTTCCTTAATATTTGATGTTGTTTTTTTCCGTCCTGCGCTACACGCAACAACACACAAGGTTTCTGTGATCGTACAAAGCTTGCGGTACGAGCCACGCTGTTCCGTCTCTGATTGGATGTCTGTCGCTAAGCAGCTAACAGCGCATTGTTTCACACTGTACACGTCTCACACGGCAGTGTAGGGTTAACGCTGTACTTCTTTAGAGCAGCTTCTACATTATGTGTGAAACGCTCCTGTACCCGGGATTAATGACCAGGTTTAGAACAGTAACTTTCAGATGTCCAACGACTAAACAATGTGCACTGTACAATTATTTACCACACTAATACACAGTTTTAATCAGTGACGTAAAAAATAAATACATAAATAAACGCTGCTTTATTATCGTGGCTCTGCTTCAGTATTCCACCAGACGGCTTTAAAGACAAATGGAACATTCCGTAGATCAAGAGTCAAGAGCTCCGACCAAAAAAAATGAGAATCCAGAGAACTTCCGTATCTATCATGCGACCAGTTAAGGAAATCCTGCACCAGCCAATCGGCTTTCTCGTCACTCGGAGAGTTTGGCCTAACAATTCTTGTCCATTTATAGCAGAGCGGAGCGTCTGCTTCAGCTGAGACACTCGCTTCAGATCCAGTCTGTATTTTTAGCGCTTTACTCTGGCAGGGTTTATGTCAGAAGCAGCTGCTTTCTTTCTTTCCTAACGAGAGATCCTCTGTGTGTGTGTGTTTGTGTGTGTGTGTGTGTGTGAGAGAGAGAAATGAACACAAAGCCAAAGCAGAGATGAAGGAAATTAAAACATCTAACAGACACAACGCTCAGAGCGACACACGGCCGCTAACTTCTCACAGGAAAGAAGCAAATACAGCCCCAAGCAGCAAACTAGGCCCTTATCACTGTTTATTCACATGTATGTTAGCATAAAGGTGTGGAATATGTTCCAGGAAAGCGTTTTGTTTTCAAAGCAGCTTGTTTTTTCTTTTCTCTTTACACACACACACACACACACACACACACACACACACACACACACACACACACACACACAGACTCACCAGTTTGTCACATGACTGACGAGGTCACATGTGCATGAGCATTCAGGCGTGGTCATGTGACCGGCTGCACGATGGTGGCTCATATGACCTGTGTGTGTGTGTGTGTGTGTGTGTGTGTGTGTGTGTGTGTGTGTGTGTGTGTATATATGTGTGTGTGTGTGAGAGAGAGAGAGATGTTTTTGATTACCTTTAAAGTTAAGCTTCACCAAACTCCGGCAGGTTTTCTGGAATATCCTAAAGCGATCAATATTCTCTTCTGTTTATCGCTAACATCTATCCCTTCTCTAACGAGCAAGTCTGAGGCGAAAAATTAGCTTACAAAACAGTTGGACAGTTGGACAAACTCCAAATAAAATAAATATACACGGATAATTGGTGAGATGTGAAAAGTTTTCCAAAAAATATGGGGTGTGTTGATGGCAGCCATGTTGTTACATGTTATTATTGGAGCTTTACCTCAGAAAAACAGCAAACACTACAAGATGAAAAAAAAACCAAGATGCTTATTCCAATCCTGTGGTGATGGTTAAGGGTTTCATCAGTGGCTCCTCTGTGATGTTGGGAAAACTGAAGCTTGTAATGTTCCCCTTTCTTCCTTGCATTTATATGTTTGTATCGAGTGTACTGTGTGTCCCGAGTGTACAGTGTGTACAGTGTGTCCCGAATGTACCGTGTGTCCCGAGTATACTGTGTGTCCCGAGTGTACAGTGTGTCCCGAGTGTACCGTGTGTACCGAGTGTACAGTGTGTACAGTGTGTCCCGAGTATACTGTGTGTCCCGAGTGTACAGTGTGTCCCGAGTGTACCGTGTGTCCCGAGAATACTGTGTGTCCCGAGTGTACAGTGTGTCCCGAGTGTACAGTGTGTACAGTGTGTCCGAATGTACCGTGTGTCCCGAGTATACTGTGTGTCCCGAGTGTACCGTGTGTCCCGAGTGTACCGTGTGTCCCGAGTGTACTGTGTGTCCCGAGTGTACAGTGTGTACTGTGTGTCCCGAGTGTACAGTGTGTCCCGAGTGTACCGTGTGTCCCGAGTATACTGTGTGTCCCGAGTGTACAGTGTGTCCCGAGTGTACCGTGTGTCCCGAGTATACTGTGTGTCCCGAGTGTACAGTGTGTACTGTGTGTCCCGAGTGTACAGTGTGTGCCGAGTGTACCGTGTGTCCCGAGTATACTGTGTGTCCCGAGTGTACAGTGTGTCCCGAGTGTACCGTGTGTCCCGAGTATACTGTGTGTCCCGAGTGTACAGTGTGTACTGTGTGTCCCGAGTGTACAGTGTGTCCCGAGTGTACCGTGTGTCCCGAGTATACTGTGTGTCCCGAGTGTACAGTGTGTACTGTGTGTCCCGAGTGTACAGTGTGTCCTGAGTGTACCGTGTGTCCCGAGTATACTGTGTGTCCCGAGTGTACAGTGTGTCCCGAGTGTACAGAGTGTACAGTGTGTACAGTGTGTACAGTGTGTACAGTGTGTCCCGAGTGTACAGTGTGTACAGTGTGTCCCGAGTGTACAGTGTGTCTCGAGGGTACAATGTGTCCCGAGTAAACTGTGTGTCCGGAGTGTACAGTGTGTACTGTGTGTCCCGAGGGTACAGTGTGTCCCGAGTGTACAGTGTGTCCCGAGTGTACAGTGTGTACAGTGTGTACAGTGTGTCCCGAGTGTACAGTGTGTACAGTGTGTCCCGAGTGTACAGTGTGTACAGTGTGTCCCGAGTGTACAGTGTGTACCGTGTGTACCGAGTGTACAGTGTGTCCCGAGGGTACAGTGTGTACTGTGTGTCCCGAGTGTACAGTGTGTACTGTGTGTCCCGAGGGTACAGTGTGTCCCAAGTGTACAGTGTGTACAGTGTGTCCCGAGTGTACAGTGTGTACCGTATGTACAGTGTGTACCCTGTGTACAGTGTGTACCCTGTGTACAGTGTGTACTGTGTTTTCAGTGTGTGCTGTTTGTGTTTGTGTACATGAGTGAAAAGTCAATTTAATTTTAATAAATTTTTGTTTTCTCAAACTGTAACTTCCTCTGTGTTTGTCATACGTTTAAGCACGAGGTTGAATTCTGGATTCTGATTGGTCGGAACGTATCGAGGGACTGATGCAGACACAACATTTTATGCAAAAAATATATTAGCATAAGTGTGTATTTAATAAAAAATTATTTAATAATTATACTAATTATTATATAGTAGTAATTATATAAAATATATAAAAGTAATATTATTAGTAATATGTAATAATTATATTATATCTTAATTATTATTCATTTACAAAAATAATAAAATTAAGAAAGTCTTCGGCTGTATATTTCTACCGAAAAGGTTTAGCCTGGAAGAGACTTAAGTTTCTTATGTTTCTCAAAAGTCAGACACCCGAACACACCTCGGCTTATGAACGTCTGGGTGAAACAGCAAACGTGTGAAATTGATTTTTTTCTTCAAACTAAACGTTTCAGCTTTTTCTACTCTGTTTTGTTTACATGCAGCGAGGAGTTACGGCAGACGACGAGGTAAACTCCACATCCTGCACCGTCTTTGTCCCTCCACCATGCTCTTATCTTTCTTACCCCATACTCTGGGTCAGCTGTTAAAATCTCCACCACCACCACCACCACTGATTGGGTGGTTAGATTCAATTCAGCCAATCAGGGCTTGTTTATCACGTGACCCAAAATCAACATAAACATACGTCATCACAGGTGTCGTTAGAGCGATGGAACAATTCCCGTTTGTTTATTCATGTTTATCTTTATCTTTTCTCTAGGACGCTCCTCACTCTTTCCGATTGACGACGGTCTCCTTGACGACAGCCACGGCAACCATGGCGTACACGGAGTTCTGGGGTCTTCCGGTTATCCGCATCAGAACGGCGAGCGCATTGAGAGGTTCTCGCGGAAGGTGTTTGTGGGCGGTCTGCCCCCCGATATAGACGAAGGTGATCGAGTGTCAGATTGTTTACGGACTTTACAGATTAGTCAAACATTTTCTTAACGTTTTCTGTCTCTGTACACATGCAGATGAGATCACATCCAGTTTTCGCCGCTTCGGTCACCTGGTGGTTGATTGGCCACACAAGGCAGAGAGCAAATCCTACTTTCCTCCAAAAGGTAATGAGAAATATTAATAATAATAATCATAGTACTACTAATAGTTTTTGTCATTATCACACACACACACACACACACACACACACACTGCTTACTTTCTTATACACACCATCCCTATCTTTATATTATCTCTTACTATCTGTGCGTTCTGTTCCTGTGTACGTTTTTAGCACGTGCGGTTTTTAATCTTCGTTCTTTTATGTATTTATGTTAAAGCTCAGGTGTGTTCGGTCTCGTCGACAAAGCGCCTGCTGGGTGGCTGCAGGTTTACATTCCAACCAAACTGAAGCCACACCTGAGTCTACTGAAGGCACTGAGATCAGCTGACTAACCAGGGCTCGGGTGTGGCTCCTGCAGGATTGGAATGAAACCTACACACACACACACACACACACACACACACACACACACACACACACACACACACACACACACACACACACACACGTACAGTAATGAATGAAAAAGTGTGATGGTTGGCAGATTTGATGATTTACTAAATGCAGTGTTCAGTTTTCCTTAAGAATAAAAACAGGCTTTTATCAGTTGACCATGAGTTCAATTACGTTTCTAGTAGATTAGCTTGTAGCTTATGTATTCTCTCTCTCTCCCTCTCTCTCTCTCTCTCTCTCTCTCTCTCTCCCTCTCCCTCTCCCTCTCTCTCTCTCTCTCTCTCTCTCTCTTGCTTTGTCTGTCCCTTCTCAGTCTCTCTCTGTCCCCTTTCTCTCTGTCTCTCTTTCTCTCTCGCTCTGCCTGTTCTCTCTTTCTGTCACCCTTGCTTGTTCTCTCTCTCTCTCTCTCTCTCTCTCTCTCTCTCTCTCTCTCTGTCTGTCACTTTCTCTTTCTTTTTGTCTCTCTCTCTCTTTTTCTCTGGCTCTCTTGATCTTCCCCCCTCTGTTTTTCTATCTCTCTCTCTCTCTCTCTCTCTCTCTCTCTCTCTCTCTCTCTCTCTCACCTTGGCAACAACAAATACCTGTCAATCACAATATTTTAGATCACTTGAAAAACTGGTGGATTCAGGACGTGTTGAAGGAATGAAGGGCAGATGTTATTATTCTAACATCTTTTTGTTCTCACTTCAAGGTTATGCCTTCCTGCTTTTCCAAGAAGAGAGCTCGGTGCAGGCGCTGATCGAAGCCTGTATGGAGGAAGACAACAAACTCTACCTGTGTGTGTCCAGTCCCACCATCAAGGACAAGCCCGTGAGTCCCAAAATACGCCTAGTTTACTAGAACTATCTGCCTGAAAGCAGTGTTCTAATAGAAGCGAAATATTCATAAACACCAGTAATAAGAACAACAATAATAATGAATAACATTTATTATACGAATAAGGAATTATATTATATTATAATGAGTTACATATTAATATATTTTACAATGCGGCTCAAAGTGAAAGGAAACGAAGGCATGAGTACAAGCAGCATGAAAAATTGACGGAAAATTGATCGCATTAAAAATAAAGAATTCTTAAAAATAAAAAAACACAGAGATGATAAAATAAATAATCTATTCATATTCATCTATATATATATATATATAATTTTTTAGATTTTTTCCCCCACTGTACAGAAAATTTAATTTCTATTTCAATTGTATTTATGGATTATTCTGTTTTTGTTTCAAAGTTTGAGAATTTCAAACCGAATCTATTTATTTGTTTGTTTGTTTGTTTATTCATTCATTTATTTATTAATTAATCATTGAATCATTAAGATAAATTATCAGTAAAGATTATTTGAGGGAGGCACAGAGGAGTTTGTTTGTTTCCGTACTCAACATACAGTATGACACCATTAAAGCGCCGCATTACTGTAGAACAGCACAAGACATTAATACACACTCGATTCCGTCGCTTCTTTCGGGGATCAGGACTTCCTGTTCCCATTTCTCTGAAGAAGTGAATATTTTGTATTGTTAATAGTGTTGATAGTGTTAATGTCAGGGTGTGGATCGACCTAAGGACACCCTTTGGCAGACAGCCTTATCCAGAGTGACTTACATTTATCCCTTTGTTTAATTTTTTTGATACAATTGAGGGTTAGGGGCCTTACTCAGGGGCCCAGCAGTGGCAGCTTGGTGGACCTGGGATTTGAACTTACTGTATTCCAATTTGTAGTCCAGTACCTAAACCGGTAGATTACCACATCTACATGTCCTCCCTGTGTCTGAAGATTTTGCGGATGCATGTAGGTGTGTGTGTGTGTGTGTGCGTGTGTGTGTGTGTGTGTGTGTGTGTGTGTGTGTGTGTGTGTGTGTGATTAATTGTGGTCTGACATCCACGTGTTTTCAGGTTCAGATCCGCCCGTGGAACCTGAGTGACAGTGATTTTGTGATGGACGGCTCTCAGCCTCTCGACCCTCGCAAGACCATCTTTGTAGGCGGAGTTCCTCGTCCTCTGAGAGCAGGTAACACCTTCAGGCTTTTCACTGATTTCAAAAGGAGCCTAAAGGTGTCGAGACGCCTCGTTGGAGACGTATATGATCTTGTGTTTGGGATGACTTGTGTACACGTGCAACCAGAGCCGAGCCCATCGTCATCTCCATCAGTGGCACGGCTTTAAGATGGGATTGCTTTAAAGCTGGATTAAGACTCATTCCTTGTCAAGCCAGGCCGCAAACGTATTTTCGTTAACAGGCCGTTTTGTTTGCTCATGAAACGGTCTGATAATAATAATTTTATATTACAACAACATTTCCAAGCAAAATAATCCTGATTTACTGAAACTATCCTGGCATTTTTTGGTCTGACGGCGCCTCCTGGTGGTACACGGCGTTCAAGCCCTACAATAAATACGACTCGTTGTATATTGTTCAGTCCCTTTCAGTCTTTTTTGTGACTGTTGTGGCAAAGATTGCTTGATTTTTTGGGTCTTTTTTCAAAATGTGAATCTTCTTTTAAACTCTGCAGTTGAGTTGGCGATGATCATGGACCGTCTGTACGGCGGCGTGTGTTACGCCGGGATCGACACTGACCCCGAGCTGAAGTACCCGAAAGGGGCGGGCCGAGTGGCCTTCTCCAATCAGCAGAGCTACATCGCTGCCATCAGTGCCCGATTCGTCCAGCTGCAGCATGGAGACATTGACAAACGGGTAAGAAAACCGATCCGAGCTCATGTGGCTGAATACTGAAATAATCTGTAGCAAATTTGACCTTTGATGAATCATCCACGTAAGTCTGCAAATATGATAGACCACTGACTCAAACCTCAGCCGTAACTGACCTGGCTCTCCAAATATTATTTTACAATCTCAAACTCAGCATGCTGACGCAGTGCAAATAAAAGATTTAAAAACGTCAACAAAAATCTTATTATAGCAGAGCAACTATTTCCCTAGTCATTGCCGTTCCTCTTACCAGACGGCCTCATTACACTTCGTCTCCTACAGCGGCAGCCGTGACTCAGCTACGATTTAACAAACAAAGAAAAAGGAAGTACGGCAGAATTTGAGTATATACGTTTACTAAAGAAATCTCCGGCATCAGTGCTTTGAAAATGACAGTTTGGAACATTTATCTGCATAAATAAAATCATTTTAAGAGAAAAAGAACAACAGACAGTGGTGATGAAATGACTGTTTATATAACTGCTGGAGCGTAAGCGATAACATGAACCGACTTCCACAGCATTTAATGTAGCTATTAAAGGATAAAAACGAATCGTTTCCATTTTGTCAGGTTGTGTGCTTTTCCGGAAAATAATAAGCTACTAAAAAAAAGTAATTCCAGTTTGCTTTGAGTCACGTTGTTACACAAAGTTTGTTATTCCTGTGGTATCATCTTCCATGTTTGTAGCAGAGCCGTGATATTCACCAGTGAGCAGTTGATCTCAGTTGAATTGTGTCTCGTATCAGGTGGAGGTGAAGCCCTACGTTTTGGACGACCAGCTGTGTGACGAGTGTCAGGGGGCTCGCTGTGGAGGCAAGTTCGCGCCCTTCTTCTGCGCAAATGTCACATGTCTGCAGTACTACTGCGAGTTCTGTTGGGCAAACATCCACTCGCGTGCTGGTCGAGAGTTCCATAAGCCGTTGGTCAAAGAGGGAGCCGACCGGCCGCGCCAGATTCACTTCCGCTGGAACTAACAAACCACCAGGAAACAAAGCGCCGCCTTCGAGCCTGTGCTATCAGTATAGATCACCTAACAGTATATAGAGATCTATGGATATATTTATCTTTATCTTTTGTAGCAGCCAGAAACACTACATGCCTCATTCGTTTCACCAAATCACACACTTTTCTCCTCTACCCTATCCTCAGTCCCTACATCTCAGGCCTTTGTAGTACTTCGGTATTTAGTTTAGTTTTTTTTTTTTAGGAAAATAACAGAAGAGTTTTTTTTTTTTTTTCGAATTATTTTTATATGTCAGATTTAACAAGTAAATATGAGAATGTCTTTTGCATGAGAGGGCAGTCTGTCTGTCTGCCTGCTGCTAAAAAAAAACAAACAAACAAACGAGAAAAAAAAAACGCTGAGGGCAAAGTGCGCAATCGTCTCTTGATAAACACTTGATGTGATTCTGGGGAGCCCCATCGTCATCGGGAAAAACGCAAACTCGTGCTGAACTAGGAGCGGAGATATCAGTAAGCTCCCCTGCTGACATAGAAACCTGCCGAGGGTCCTTACCAAAGGTAGCGAAAAAAGTAATATTCTCACCTTTATTATGTCAATTTTGAAAAGGTTTTGGGGAAAAAAAAAAACAAATCTAATATGCGCTATTTCAAAAGTAGTCAATCAGCCAGGAGCAAAAATCTAATCAATTAACAAACCAAATTTTTTTTTTCCACAAATATTTCTATATATTTCTGAGGCAGATTATTGTTATCATCATGCAGCTCACCATCTTGGACAACACATTTTTTTTCCTTATCACAGTTTATCATTCATCCCCCTTCGGCTCAATCGGCTAAAGTTTCAGAGCGTAAATGTAGCTGGACTCTATGTATGAAATAAAACACAACAGGACATGTTGCTCTAGGAAAAGAACCACTGACCGCTGTTTTTTCCCACGTTAACGTCATGTCTTGTCGTGTTTTATTCCAAGCATGGCGGTGTTTTATTTATTAAACAATGACACACTGTAGGTTTTATCCAATCCAAGTTACATATAATGTTGCAGAACGTAATCAAAGCAGGTTTGTTCATGTTAACACTTACGTTTGAGCAGCAATAGATTTTTTTTATTCAACGTCGAGCTTGTCTTGCTAATCGACTTCGTTTACACTAAACGAAAAACACCTTCAATTTCTTTCCAGCCCGTCCCTTTAAGAGGTTTAAAAAAATTCAAAAACAAAATTTTAATTTCTTTAATTGGCCTGACTAATAGCTTATTGCTAACGCCTGTGTCACATTTGAATCTCAAGCGAGGTATATGATAAGCTTTGCTGCTATAACTTCTTGTTGCGATTATATAACGCCATTATTACGTATAACTCACGCTTGCGTGTGTCTTTGCATCGTTTGCATGCGTTAGGCTTCTAGAGCGAGAAAGACACACGGGATTCAATTTATCACTCATGTCAATATGTAGCACGAGAGATTTAAAAAGATATTTTCTCTCAAGTGCAAGATACTATCGCTAACGGTAAGCATTAAAGAATATTGTGTCGAAAATGCGTACTAAACACCTTTGCATGCTTCGAGATGGTCATTTGTTGACACAAATAGCGTCATTAGCTTTTCGGTTAGCGCTATTTAGTGTATCACTTAATGAAGAATCAGTGTGCCGTATAGTGCTCTTGTCCGTCTTTGTGTGTGTGTGTGTGTGTGTGTGTGTGTGTGTGTGTGTGTGTGTGTGTGTGTGTATTCATGTCAGTATTTAGATTAGAAATAATGTACATAGCGGAACGTTTCACCATCGCTAGTTTCGGTGCTCCTGTCACTCACGCAGGTCAGCTGTTGCTAGCTGAAAATTATTTATAAGCCCATACATATGACTTTTTTTTCTTTAACAAAATCAATGGAATACAATTTGAATTTGAAAATTGACTCAAAAAGAAGAAAGAAAGAAAAAGAAATGTTATATTCGATAGCTCCCTGATCTTTTTTTTTACTACACAGAGGAGCTGTGGATGCTAGGGTTTTACTAGCATTCATGCTAACGTGATTGTTGAACAGAAAACTCAACTCACTGAATACTGAGTCAAAAAAAGAATCGCTAGAAAGTTAAAACATCATATCTAGCGTATTCATTAGCTAGCTGATGGTTTTTAACACACATATGAGCTAATGTAACCAGGATGCTAGTGTTTTTTTTTTTGTTTTGTTTTTTATTCCTCAGAGTTCTTGTTAACACTGCTGATGAAACTTTGTTGTTCACTGGACCATTCAACTTGACTTAATAACTACAGAAGTTCAATAGCAAGCTAAAAGGATAATTAGCCCAGGTAGCTTGCTTCATAGCCTGAAGGACAGAACATCGTAGCTTATCGTAGCCTGAAGGACAGAGCATCGTACTTATGCTACGCTATATTCTGCGTATTTTGAACGTTGCGTTTGTAAAACATTGTGCAGAGGTGCCAATATATTTACATGTTCAGCCTAGCGTTTTTGTTTAGATTTTTGTCCACTTGCTAGGTACCAGACAATTATGATTTTCATTATTGTCTTGCGCTTATCTTATAGTTTTGTTTCAAAAAGCAGACAAAAAAGATATTTTAATATATTTGGATATATTTTATATACTAGGATTTTCTCAACGTTGACACCTCTGCATCATGCGAAATAAACAACCAAGAAAGTTCTCATTACGAGGAATACTCAAACCTCCTTCATCCAGTGAGACTACACTGTGTGAAAAACGACTATCAAGAAACGAGGAGAGATCGTTTCTCAAACGGACGATGTTCTAGCGGCGTATTAACCGTAGCCCTAACTAGACATCAGTCGTAGCTTTAGCTGTGTAGCTACCCGAGCGTGCGGAGCTGATATTTGTCTTTTGTGATGGATGTTGTTCTCGTCTTCTTCTTCTTCCACACTGTTGACAAATAACTAAGCAGAGACGTCGAGTAGACTTAGTACAGGCACACATGGACCTAAAAGAAGGATTTTTAAGTTTTCGATTAAAAGCAACTCAGTAACTTGATATATTTTTGTTTGTAGTTTTCTGCACAAATTTTCTTTGTTTCGTCTCTGTAATGAAGTGCAACTCTGTGACAGTGTTAGGGACAATCTGTGGACGCCGGCCGGCGATCTACACCACGTTTCGGTACTGTACTCAATGTAGTCTCTCTCTGTGCATCTAGCTAATCTAGCTAGAGTCCTTTCTCGCCGTGCTTGTGGCGTTGGTAATATGTTCAGTGCCCTTTGTGTGCTCAGTGACCTTGATTTGCATCTGTTTGCGTTTTTATTGTTATTAACTATTTATTGTTGAATATTTATTCACGTCTGTCGTCACACGATCACGTGCACTACTGTACTCTACGTCCATAGCACATCGATGTTATCGGATCGATACTGAAGTCTACTGTACACTCCAACACACACACACACACACACACACACACACACACACACACACACACACACACACACACACAAATTTACACCTTTATTCACGTTTTATTTAGCGTCTTTGAAAAACTACCTTTTTATTAACTATACCAGATTATTTAAAAAATGTTTATTCGTGCTAACTTATTTGAAATTTGGTGCACACAATAGAGTGTGATTGAGTCGTATCTATTATGGGATGTGAACGATGGTTGAAGAGAGAAGAGAGAAAAAAAGACCCGTGTCCCGAATGAGATGAAGGAACGTTCTAATAGTGTCACGTAATCCCTTTAACACTGCTGTAGCTGGACATTGTGCTCAGTACTATGTCCTCTCTCTCTCTCTCTCTCTCTCTCTCTCTCTCTCTCTCTCTCTCTCTCTCTCTCTCTCTCTCTCTCTCTCTCTCTCCCCCGATATTTTTTTCTGTTTTGTTTTATCTCTCCTTGTCTTTTGTACGAAGTCATATTTATTTCTATTTTTGTAGATTGGATTGTATTTTTCTATTTCACTTATTCATCGCCCCCCCCCCCAATTATTTATGATTCATCAGGTGGAAATATATGAGAAGAGAAAAAAAAACACGTTCAATCAAACCACCCATGCAATGACGTGTACAGTCTTAGATTCGTTAATATATAGTTGCTTTTGAACATTTTAATGTGATTTAAACCTAATATATTGAGTTATTTTATTATATATTTTGAAGGTTTTTTTTAATATTATTATTATTATTATTAATTTTTATGGAAAACACTTGAGCCTCTCCGTCTCTCCCCCTCACTGACGTGCAGAAACTTGAACACACTTTGAAAGGCTGACTAACCTCGGATCTGTGTCGTGTCGTGCAATACCGTTTCTAACGTTTGTATAAAAGAATAGTGAGAATTACAGTGTATACCTTTTTAAACGCAGATTTATTTTTGTCATTGCCTATTTTGCAGAGTTCCGATTCACGGTTGTCATTTTTTTATGGTCGGAAAACTAAAAGACAAACCCCTTTTTTTCATTGCGACTATTTTTAAAAAAAAAAACAAAAAAAAAACAAGAAAGAACAACAACAACCCAGATCTCTTTGTAACGATGTAAATGATTGTAGTTTATTTTGGATAGCGTTTTTGCTAAGAAAAAAAAAACAAAGGAGACTTTTTCATGCATTTCTATTTCATTTCATCTTGTTTTATCCTTTTTTTTATTTCACTTTAATAGTGTCGAAAAATACTTGGAATAATTTTCATACATGTCATTAACATTATTTTGTATTTTTATGTGGAGATATATAAATATCTAATTTTATGATGCTAATTGCTAAGATGTTATTCATTTGAATTATTTTTCAAGATGAGATCTTTGTAATATCGTTAATGTTACTAGTTTCTAAATCAGAGTTTGTGTACAGATCTGCTCGAGCGGTATATGAAGTGTTCAGATTGTAATTATTACTGAATGGATCTTTGATATGCAAAATGAATATGACATTGATTTTTATTTAGGTATGGTTATTACTATTATATTATTAATATTATTATTATTATTATTATTTTTTGTATTTAAATGGGGTGTTGATTCCAATCTTTTGTTTCGTATTTCAGTTTGATGAATAAAGAGATGTTCTGTTCGGACACAGCTGGAGCCTTTACATGTTCATTTTAATATCGAAGTTTGCTGGGGACTTGAATTTAAAGACAAATTGGGGGAAAATAGTATATGGTTATATGTATGCACCAAAACAAATATAAATTAGACTAGGTTTAAATAATTAATAATAATAATATGGTACTAACAATAGAAATATCAGTACACAAGCATTTATGAATTCTATAAATTATAATTCTATAAAATATGAATATAATATAAAAATAAATGAAAGACCAACATTGCCAGGCCAAAATACTCGAGTAAACAACCAACACAGCACAACATTCAGATATTTAGTTTAAGAGATTTTGTCTAAATAAGAACTCATTTAATTAGCTAATTAGTTAATATGTTATAATAAGTAAATAGACTCAGCTAAACGCATTTGCGTTCAAACCCTTTTTTAGTTAAATTGTACTAGACCAAAGATCCATTATATGTTCCAAGTATGCTGTGTTTATTGATATCTGTGTGGAACAAAACACATGCTATAATAGTTAAAATCATATAAAATCATTACATTTACATTTACGGCATTTAGCAGACACTCTTATTCATAGTGACTTTCAACTGAGCAATTGAGGGTGCCTTGCTCGGTGGCCCAGCAGTGGCAGCTTGGTTCTGGAGTACAAACCCATGACCTTCCAATCAGTAGTCCAACACCTTAACCACTGAGCTTCCACATCCCACTATCGTTAAGGATAGGATGGTGTAAGTGTAGGGTCTGTAGCTGAATCTTTTTCTAAGATCTTTTTTTTCTATTTTAGAAGAAAGTTCCTGCTAGCTATTGTGAAGTCAAGCCTCGCTTTTGCTTCCTCCTTAAGTAAAGAACAAAATAAAACCAAAACTTGGTCATGGTGATGATGATAAGCTGGAAAGTCCATGTCGCCCATCCTGAAGAGCAGCATCTGTCATGCATGTCTCTGTGAATGAGCTGTTATACAATAAAAACAATAATAATGCATAATAATTAGTCTATTAATGTGAACCTGTCAGCACTGGAAGAATCACTGAGGAGAATTTGTTTGGTACTAGAGAAAGAATTAGTTTGGCATAGAAAGAGTTAATTCTTTTAAAGGGACAAGAACCGAAACCGAAACTTACATAACAAGTAAGATCACTTAAACAGAAGGGTCTAGTGAAGAATCTGACAAGTAAGTAACCTTCAGTGATCGTTAAATCAGCGGATTATCACTTTTACAGACACATTATTATATTAATAATATTATTATTATGGGATTATTATGAGGTTAATGAGTGCTGACATACATTTCGGTAAAATAATCCAAATATGTTTGTTTCACGGACTTTACATGAATACACTTAAAATATTGAAAGGTTTGGCGTTTGTAAATATGTGTAAAGTAACTTAGTTTGCTTTAGAAACGGAGTTGTTGTCGTATTCCTCAACGATTCTATGAAGTGAATCATGTGAATCGATTCACAAGCAGGAACAAATCTTTCTTCTTTTCCGTAATATAATGGAAGTATCTTTGTTCCTGTTTATATATGTGTGGTGAGAAAGGAATAAAGTTTGTTTTAGAAACCGCTCGAGGTGAGGGAAATGTCGCGAATTGATATTCTTCAATAGTCGATTTAAATAAACCAGGTGAATCGATTCACAAACAGGAATGAATCGAGTTTTTGAGTCAATCAAGGTCAGGGCTTTTATACTAAAAAATCCTGCCGGTTTTATACATAAAACCGGTTGTTAAGACATACTACTACTACTTCTACTACTATTACTACTACTACTAATAATAATAATAATGTAAAATTCGAAAATAAAACTGGCTTACAAACCTAAACACACGTTAGAAGTGAGTGAATCGATATTGCTGTGTCGATTCTTTTGATCCTAAAGTTCTTTTCCCAAGGCTTTTATTACTTGTTTATTAATTTTTAGATGTTTCCAATGGTAGTTCACAGTGGGACTGTATTTAATCCATACAGGTGATGCAGGTGTGTGAAGGAGGATGGACAGCATATGGGTTCCCACTGAAGACCAGGAATGTGACAATGTCCCTGACATAAAAGAGGACTACAAAGATGAAGGAAGTTTACCTACAAAGCCTGCAAAGGTTCTTGGTGCAGAAAGGTAAGAGACTGTGTGTTTCTGTACTTTATGTACACATTGACAATGTCAGACATTTGTCAGAAAATCTCTTCCAACCTCAACTCGACCGTCCAAAAACTCACTCTGTCTATCATTCGGTATTGATAAACAGCACAAAAACCACACGGCTGTGACCCAAAGTCAACAGTCTGGAAGCAATAATATTCCTCTCCGTTTTATTTTAGCATGATGTGTTCCTGGCTTCAAAACAATAATTTTTACACATATCCAATCACTTCAGATGATATGTGAGTGGATGTCAGACCACTAAGTGACGACTGATATAAAATAACCTCAAATCCCAGAGTGGGTCAAAAACATTACATTCATGTCCATATAATGTTAATATTAAATGCTTACCGAAGCGCCAGATGTTTAAAGAATACACCATGCATTTTAATAAGTGTTCCTGATATCCTGAGGGAACCATTATTGTATTACCCAAATGGACATCTGTTTCAATAGTGAGGAAATGAAATGGTTTTCCAGTGAAATAAAACGTGATTGAATTTATTCATAACATAAACAAAGGTCAAAATTGATTAACATACTTGTCAGGATTTTACCGAATGTTTTTAGTTATGTGGCCGAGGGCTGTGATGCAATTTGAAAGTCATTCTAATGTTCATGAGAACTTGAGCAAAGTAGAAAAACAAAACATTGTTTTACTAAATCAAAGAACGCTTAAAAATGATGGGAAAAAAAAACATTATTTCTTTAGTTTTCTTTATTTTTACCACCATCCAGTGCTTATGCTGTCATACAGCACGGGAGATCATGCTCACCGGTCCCCAGTTGCTTGTCCATGAAGAGCGACTGCTCCATGGAGCTCCCACTTACACTAAAGCAAGCAGATAACACACTTCAGCAACGGTATATCCATATATCCATCTCATTCTTTACATAATTAGCTCTATTTTTGATCTCAAAATTTTGTGTGAAACTCATTGTGTCCTGATTGTATTCTTCGGCAGAGTCAACAGTTTATTGTAGTTATTGCCATGTATGAAGTGGAAATACATCAGTTCTGCTTTATGTTTAAGGGGCTTTGAACAGACAACGAGCTCTAATCCCCCAAGTTGTCTGTCCATAAGGAGTCACCAGTCAATGGATCCACCCTTCAAATTTAAAGACGGAGCACCTGCTGAACAAATGTACAGTACAGTTCTTGTGTGATTATATAGATGGTTATATTCCTTTCCTTCTATTGGTAGATTTAAAGGTTATTTACACTCTCCTCTCTATCTGTGCACTTTTAACTAGCAGAATGCAGGACAGCCCATACAGTCCCAGCTGCCTGTCTATGAAGAGTAACTGTTCCATGGAGCTCCCAGTTACACTAAAGCAAGCAGATAACACACTTCAGCAAAGGTATATATGTATATTCATCTCATTCTTTACACAATCAGCTCTATTTTTGAGCTTTGTGTGAAACTCATTGCGTCCTGATTGTATTCTTCACCAAGTCAACAGTTTATTGTTGCTATTGTCATGTACTTTACACATATCATATTAGTGCACGTTGTAAAAATGCATTTACAAAAGATGTTGGACTACTGATCATAAGGGGATGAGTTCACATCCCACCATTGTTAGGCTGAACAAGGCCTATAAACCTCAACTGCTCACTTGTATAAGATTAACATATTTGTTAGTCGCTCTGGATAAATGCATCTGCCAAATGCTATAAATGGGAGGACATCAGGTTGGTCTAAGGGAATTCCATTAAGAGCAAACTAGGAAGGTAGAATAAGTTGCTGTCATTGGAAGTTGGAAATGGGATACACTTACTGTATAAGCTGCATATTTAATAAAGGTTTAGAGCTGTTGTGTTTGACAGCCCACTTCAGTTGTCTTGCATTCCTTGCTCACATGCTAGGCAAGCATGTAACAAAAATGTAAGATTTCTGGATGTAAATTCCACTCATTGCATTCCATTGTTCATAAACTAAAAGCCAAGGTATATAGAGGTACATCAGGTGAACTAGTCAGTATTTATACTTCTACAATGTGCACTTATAAGGTTAATGTACATGATAGAATGACAATTGCCTCAGTTACATAATAAAGTAGAAATAATTCAATGCTGTTTTATGCTTAAGGGGCTTTGAACAGACAACCAGCTCATATCCTCCAGGTTGCTTGTCCATAAGGAGTCACCAATCAATGGATCCACCATTCAAATTTAAAGACGGAGCAACTTCTGAACAATTGTACAGTACTGTTTATATTTGATGTATAAATGGATAGTTCCTTTTCTTCTATTGGTAGATTTTAAGGTTATTTACACGTCTCTCTTCTCTGTCTGGTTACTTTTAACTACAAGAGTAAAGGATAGCTCATATGGTCCCAGCTGCCTGTTAATGAAGAGTGAACATTCCATGGATCCATCAGCCTCCTTTAAAGAGGAGATCTTTGTTCATGAAAGACAATCCGACCAGAGTGAAAAGTTGTATCCTTCTGCCACATTAAGGGTAAAGCTATCAAGTAAATGTTGACAATCTAAGTACAAAATGTTTAAATTAGAGGTCATGCAAAAAATGTAAAATGACTTGTATCATTCCTGTCTAATGGATTTAAATGTTCAAATTAGAGCTTTGAGGAGAGGTTTATGAGCTTGATGAAACGGGAGATGAAGAAAATCAGCCAGATTCTCAGCCCAGGTTATGGTGCATCTGTGGAAATTTCAGAAGATCAGGACAGCAATGATGTTAGAGAAGCATCTCTGAAGATCGCCCATCACATTTTAAGAGACATGAAAGAAAAAGACCTGGTTGAAAAGCTGAAAAAATGTAAGCCATTCACTCATCCATTCAGTGGTGTAGTCTAGTTTTTTGTAGTGAGTATACTGTGATCCCCCCCCTCCCAGCCTCATACGCACCCATCCTAGAGCGACACCCCATAGGCACCACCACACTCACTAATGCATAAAATATGCATCTACATGTAATTTAGAGCATTATTAAAGACTGTTATGTGTTATCAACATTCCAATTTATTATTAGCAACAAAAGACAGTCAGCTGATAAAACCTGTGCTCCAGGTCCCATATTCATATAACATTTAAGGCTAAATGTAGCTCTTAAAGGTATAAAGTTCAACCAAAAATGAAAATCACTCAAAGAGTGTAGTTTGAGTCTGCTTTCGTTTCATATCTTCTTTTACATTAGTTAGTTAATTTCAAATTTGCGCCAAAAAAGACCGCCAAGCAACTGATTTTCCTCCTCGGTAGGTGACGTCAGATCGGGTCACAGTCCACGGAAGCCCCAATGGTCCAAAAACGTTAGTGATTCGCAATCGAAACCACAGTCTGTGTTCGCAACACAGACGGGGTGAATTTATGAATGAAAGTTCTGTCACAAAACGATGTTGTTACGTATCCTCACGCTTTTTAAGTGGGTTTACGGAAATCCTTGGCCTTTCCTAGTGGGTATACGGCGTATACCTGCGTATCACGCAGACTACACCATTGCTTCTATTAATTAAAATCACATGGATATAATGTAAACTGTAGCCTACATGTTGTATAATGAATGTTTTTTTTTTTTTTTCATTTTTAGTTGAACATGTACATATGCTTCAGAAAAAACTCCAATTCAGCCTGAAGCACAAGAGCCAGCATGTGTTTGAAGGAATCGCTAAGCAAGGTAACCCGGCCCTTCTCAACAAGATTTACACTGAGCTCTACATCACAGAGGGAGGATGTGGAACCCCCAATGATGAACATGAAGTGAGACAGATTGAGTCATTGAACAGAGTTCCAACAGCACAAGAAACGGCGATCAGATGCAAGGAAATCTTTAAACCTTTACCAGGGCAAGACAAATGCATCAGGACTGTCCTGACCAACGGTGTAGCTGGCATCGGTAAAACAGTCTCGGTCCAGAAATTTATCCTGGACTGGGCTGAAGGAAAAGCCAACCAAGATGTACATTTCTTGTTTCCGTTGCCTTTTAGGGAGCTAAATCTCATGAGAGAGGAGAAGCAAACCTTGGAGGGTCTTCTTCACTGCTTTTTCAAGGATATTAAGAACTTCCCACTGTCAGAACTCCAAAATTACAAGGTGATTTTCATCTTTGATGGCCTGGACGAATGTCGATTTCCTCTAGACTTTAGAAACTACGAAAGATGTTCGGATATAACCAAACCAGCGTCTCTGGAGATAATTCTGACAAACCTTATAGCAGGGAACCTGCTTCCATGCTCTCTGATTTGGATCACTTCCCGACCAGCAGCCGCTAACCAGCTACCAGCTCACTACATTGACCAGGTAACAGAGGTGAGAGGATTTAATGACCTACAGAAAGAGGAGTATTTCCATAAGAGAATCAGTGACCCAAGTCTGGCCAACAAAATAATCCATCATGTAAAGTCCTTCAGAAGCCTTCATATCATGTGCCATATTCCTGTATTCTGCTGGATCTCTGCTACAGTGCTTGAGAGGAGGTTGAGTGAATCAGACCATCATCACATGCCCAAATCACTAACTGAAATGTACACCCATTTCTTGATCTTCCAGACAGTACAGAGACATGAGAAATATGCAAGAGGAAAAGACCTGCAGCCTTGCTTGACTAAGAAAAACCTTCTTTCACTTGGAAAGCTAGCATTCCAGCAACTTTCTAAGGGTGACTTGATCTTCTATGAAGAAGACTTGCAGGAATGTGGCATTGACATCAAAGAGGCATCTGTCTATTCTGGAGTTTGCACACAGATCTTCAAAGAGGAATTTGCACTATTCCAGAAAAAGTTCTACAGCTTTGTGCATTTGAGCTTTCAGGAATATCTTGCAGCTTTATTTGTCCACCTATGCTGGACTGGCATCACTGAATCTGACCAGGTTCAAGATCATAACCTTCAGAAACTTTGCCTTGATTCAACCATTTTTGATTTGCACAAGAGTGCACTGGACTTGGCTTTGAAATCAAAGCAAGGCCACTTCGACCTTTTCCTCCGGTTCCTACTCGGATTGTCTCTGGAATCCAATCAGGAGATGTTGTGCAATTTACTACAGAAGAAAGTGAGCACTGATACCTGCCAGGAAACCGTGACCTACATAAAGTTCATGCTTGGGGAATACATTAGGCCTGAGAGCGCTATTAACTTGTTCTACTGTCTGCAAGAGCTTAATGATCATTCTCTAGTACAGGAAATTCAAACCTACCTAAACACGAAGAGTCTTTCGGCAGAAGAGCTCTCGCCAGCACTGTGGTCCGCTTTGGTGTTTGTGTTGCTGACCAATGAGAACCTGGAGGTGTTTGACCTAAGAAAATACATCAAGTCAGATGAAGGATACAAGCGGTTAAAACCTGTAGCCAAGGCATCCCGGACTGTCATGTTAGTATGATTATGATTGCATTAATTTTGCAGTATATAGATCAGAGATCGAAGGCAACATATCGGCAGGTATAATGGTGGTGTTTTGAGCTTCAGTGATTTTGCTTTTCAGATTCTCTTCATGCAACCTAACAAAGAACATCTGTCACTCACTGGCCAGCATTCTTATGTTGAAGGCTTGTGCTATAAGAGAGCTAGATTTAAGTTACAATCCCCTGCAGGACAAAGGAGTGGCGCAATTGAGCAGAGGATTGTTGAATTCAAACTGTCGACTGAAGGTGCTGAAGTAAGAACCTACTTTATGCACTTCTCACCCTCTAGTGGGTTTCCCTAGACATTCATGCATGACATTCTATTCATTTAAGCTTGACAAGAGCATATACATACATTATTGAATATTTGTCTTTTATTCTAGACTGGCATTTTGCGGATTGACAAAAACTGGCTGGTCTCATATAGCATCTGCTCTACGTTCAAACCCTGGCCACCTGAGAGAGCTGGACCTGAGCTACAATCTTATAGGAAGTGAAGCTCTTACTGAGCTTGTGGCTTTACCTCCCGACAGCAGGATCGAAACACTGAGGTGATGCATGAAAATGTCCCTTCGACCCCTTTATTATTTGGATTAATGCCAAGACCTCAACATATATTCTCATTCTAGAAATGATGTATGTTTTACAGGCTTGTGCATTGTAACATCAAAAAGGAATGGTGTGCTTTTCTAGCCTCGGCTGCAAATACCACGTCGTTTCACCTTAAACACTTGGATCTGAGCGAGAACACCATCGGAGACTTGGGAGCAAGAGTCTTCCCTGAATTACTGAGCAATACAAATTGTAAACTTCAGTCCCTGAGGTAAGGCATACAGATGTTGGCAACGTGGTATGTCAAAGAACATATCTGTCTGATAAATAACTGGGCAACAGAATTATGCCAAACTCTTGGAAAGAGATTGGATAAGATTTATGTAATAATATCTTGAGCATATTATTAAGGTGCTTTTTGTATCATGAGAAGATTGAGATCTTAAGAGGCTGTTCTTTGTGTTCAGGCTCTCATCTTGCGAATTCACAGAGCGAGGATTCTTTGACATTGCTTCGGGTCTGAAATCAAACAACACATGCCTGAGATACCTGGATCTAAGTAAGAATTTCCCTGGCAAGGCTGCGATGGAGAAGCTGTGTGCAGCTATCAGACAGCCCTCCTGCACTCTTCAGACATTATGGTGAACACCGTGTAGCAATTTTTAGACTGAAGCTGTACAGACTGGACGTCAAAGTACCTTTAAATAGGGATCATCAATAGATGGAGCCAGAATTATAACAGACAGAAATTAAGCGATCAACACTTTAAGTGTCCAGAGATTTAAAAGTAGCCAAATTGCTAATGTGTAGCTTCAAATTTTACACCTGATGTTTACTCAAGTAGAAAAGAAAAGCATCAAACTCTTCAACTTACCTGAGAAAAGAGAAAAGAAAGTACAACAAAAGATTCATAACAGCACTCGATATTTATTAAACACGAGTTAAGGTTAATTAACAAGAAAGAAAGAATAACCTAAGTGTAGCAAAGCGAATTTAAGGTACAACTATGTGCATCCTGTCAGATACAAGATACATGATGTACTGGTACAGGTACATCTGCTGTACTGGATTAGGAGGAAATATTAAATGATAAAAGATGATTGAAATGGTGCTGACTGATCATTGAATTTGTTCATACAGTTTGGACAGATGTGACCTTGACTCAGAAATATGCCCCTCTCTGGTCAAAACGCTTCAGAACTCGAGTCTGAGAGAGCTGAGTCTGAGCCATAACAATCTCGGAGATGTGGGAGTAAGGACAATCTTCACTGGCCTAAAGAATAGACGATGTACTCTGAAGATCCTGAGGTAGAGCTGAATACAATTTAAATCTCTTATAACAAAATCATTCACTAATCGATTGTTTGTTTTGAATCAAATCACACCAGTTTAGTACCTTTTGAAAATCCTGACAATGCCACAGCTATCGTGGAAGCAAAATTGTCTCTTTGATTGGGAGGTACTGTTATGGCTCTTTGATTGGGAGCTGATGTTACTCCGTCTTCTCTGTCAGTCACACTAACACTAGCCAATCACGGGCACCCTTGAGCTTATTTATGCAGAAGATGCTAGTGTCATTGTGAATGGCTTTTGCTCTGTTGGATTCCTGGCTACCAATAACTGAAATCCTTCATGAATCGGGACTCACCATCTCCATCTCTGTAAAATATTACTCATTTGCAAACCACAAATTTCCAAATTTCAGAATTTCACATTTTTAAAAATGTGAAAATTCAATTTTAGAAAAACAACATTCAAATTCAGAATATCTTTCAATTTCAGTTTCTCCAACTCTTCAAACTCTCATCATACACTCCATTCACATTACTATGTAAAAGATGATTATGGTTTTTTTTGTTTTGCTGACAGTGTTTCTGTCCAATAACGATTGTCCTCACATCTTCTCTGCTACAGGCTGGCTAATTGTTCCCTGACTGACAGCATTTGTGATTTCTTGGCCCCTGCGCTAAGCCCGAACACCGTCGGCCTGTCAGAGCTGGACCTGAGCAGTAACAACCTCAGCCAAGACAGAGCCAGTTTCCTGTGCTCGATATCGTACATAAATTTTATACTGTGATATATACTGTGAGATACGTCTTTTTTAATCCCAGTGCATAGTTTTATAGCAACCACACTAAATTGAATCAATTATCTAATTCTCAAAACCTTCATGATCTGGTATGTTAAAGTGATAAAAATGGAAAGAACCGAGTTTAGGACTTTTTCGTCATATGTAAATATTATATCAATATATTATATAAGAATTATATCTACATATCTATATATTATATTATAGTTTCTGTACAGTTTTGATGAAGAATTTTATAAAGTTTACCTGAGGTAAGGGTTAAAAAGTGCACTTACAATTGTTAAAATCATTTAGAAGCAATAATTTTTCAAATCTGTTTGTAAATAAAAAAACAGTATATTTAAAAAGATCGTTCGTTTTATTTTTTTAGATTCTTTTAAAAATGAACAAATATTCAAGGAATAAAACAGTCAAGTCATGATACAGAGGCAAAAAAAATGTTTTTAATGTGGGAAGAACAAACAGAGCTTGGAAGAGAAGACAGCCAGAACGCAAGAGCTAGTTTAGGCTAAGCTAGGAGAACTTGAACACACGAGCTACATACAGTGCAAACGCAAACACGGATAAAGTTAAGCAGATGAAGTTTACTGAGCCAACAAGCAAACAGGGAACAGCACGAAACAGCATGACTAATAAGACAATACAAAACAGGTGAGAATTAACAAGGGAGAAACATCGCAACCAACAGATGAAGCAGTATAAACTATTGGTAATGGCGATCTCTGGTGGTCGGCTAGCAGAATCATCCATGGTAGTGAGACACTGATAAGTAAATCCTACCTTAAACAAATTACAGGTAGTGCAAAGTTCAGTGGCTAGAGTTTTGGAGTCCTTGCACTGGCTCCCCGTTAGATTTAGGGTTGATTTTAAGATTCTGATGCTTACCTACAAAGCCTTACATGGGTTAGCTCCTCAATATTTGGCTGATCTTTTAATTCCTTATATTCCATCTCGCAACCTTCATTCTTCTGAAACTGGTCTTTTAACTGTTCCTTTAACTCGTTTAAAATCGATGGGTGATAGGGCTTTCTCTTCAACTGAGGTAAGGCAAGCAACATCTCTCTGCACTTTTAAATCTCAACTCAAAACTCATTTTTTTAGCGTAGCTTTTAATTTGACTAACTGAAATTTTACGTAATGCTTATTTTATGTCTATTTTTTAATTTTTTAATTTTAATGTCTATTTTTGTTGCTTAAATTTTAATCTTTATATTATGTGTATTTTTTGTTGTTTTTATTGTGCTTTTGTAAAGCACTTTGAGATGTTCTTTTAAAGGCGCTATATAAAATAAGGGTTATTATTATTATTATTATTATTATTATTATTATTATTATTATTATAAATGTGTCCGATTTGTTTTGTCCGTCTTATACTACAGGATTTTTACCAATGGATACATTTTTATTTGTTCTTGTTTTTTTGCTTCTCACGAGAAGTTAACGAGATCTATCTTGTCATTTTAACAAGACTTCCCCATCTTCCTTCTTGCTCCAAAGCAATGATGCTGTAGACTATATTTCTGTAACTGTTTCTGTAAAATGTAAATGTCGCAGAAAATCACCATATCAATAGTTACATGTGGATGTTTTTTGAAAAGAAACGTGAAGCTTACTGCCTGCTCCAAAGTCTGGAGGATCCTTCTGTAAATATGAAATGTTTCTCAGTGTGTTATCATTGATATGGTGATGTTTTCTGTGATTAGATGGATCATTAACATCGATGTAAGGTGCCTTCAGTGTCAGCACTTTGTAGCAGTCAGTAAGATTTCTGAGAAATTGTATATCCTGTAGCACGTTTGCCTCACACCTCCAGGGTCGGGGTTCGATTCCCGCCTCCACCTTGTGTTTGTGGTTTGCATGTTCTCCCCGTGCCTCGGGGGTTTCCTCCGGGTACTCCGGTTTCCTCCCCCGGTCCAAAGACATGCATGGTAGGTTGATTGGCATCTCTGGAAAATTGTCCGTAGTGTGTGATTGCGTGAGTGAATGAGAGTGTGTATGTGCCCTGCGATGGGTTGCACTCCGTCCCGGGTGTATCCTGCCTCGATGCCCGATGACGCCTGACATAGGCACAGGCTCCCCGTGACCCGAGAAGTTCGGATAAGCGGTAGAAACGAGTGAGTGAGTGAGAGTGTATATCCTGCACTTGCTGCTATTGCACTCAGACCCAAACTGCAAATCTTGCCTTGTACTTGTACATGTGTAATGACAATAAAGTTGAATCTAATCTAATCTAATCTAATCTAATCTAAAAATGCCTGTGTTCTGGACCACTCCAGTCAATTCAGCATGAGCTGTATTATCGATAATATAAACGTGAACTGGCTTTTGAGATCAGTCCATCTGTCTTCCTGGCTCGATGATGCATGAAGAGGAGGAGATCATTGAGAAGGGAGGGTTCAAAACAAGGCGTAGGGTAGGGAAGGGCAGAGTTCTGTGAGACAGATGCCGAGATTACAGCAGTTGATAGAACTCTGGAGACGCTTGCTTTTCCAATGTGGGCCTCACAAACCATCTACATAAACAGATGTCGCAAAACATAGATGAACGAGAAGAAGACGAGTCCTGACAGAACAGGCCAAAGGGAGCTGCTGAAATGCCCATGACCTCATAAGACCAAAAAAATCCTTAGGAATCATTACTGCAGCAAGACTGGACTTATGGGAAAAAACAAAAAAGGTACTTTTTTTTTTTTTTGGCATTTATTTCCTTAGGAATCACAACAATGTGCAACATTCAAACCTACTTTAAACTGCATGAGACTTTTTAAACTGTAATATCAAGACTCTGATCTGATTGCATTACACTGTAGGGCTTGTAATAGCTGACGTGATGTTATTTGTTACACAATGTTAAGGTTTATGTTTAATGTTATTGAGCTCTACTACAAGTCATGCAAGTTTGAACTGAATGCTGAGAACTTGGCTGTGATGACTGGCACATACTGAGAGGCCATGAGTCATTTGAATTACTCTGAGTACTCATGGGGACACTTTTTTCTGTACAGCGCACTTGTGCTTGTGTATGCACAGCTGGATGGCAGAAGCGTGTGCTGGTTAAAGCCAGGCTTCTTTCATCATGTTATGTGTAAATGTTTTCGTAAGTAACAGATTTCTAAAAGTTTCACAGATTTTCTTTATTCTCGCGTGCGTATGTTGACACACGCTATGAAATCTGTAAATTAAACTTGTTCATGGAATATTTGCATTCAGTCACACCTCCAAAACTCCATAAAAGGCCAAGCTGACAGATAACGAAGACAAAATGACGGCTAAACAGTAAAGCAAAAATGCAGCTTGGCCATTACGGTGAAGACAATCACATCGCACTGGGGTTTTGCTCAATGTGTGTGTACCGGCAGTCAGCCGAATTCTATGGAAGGACACCGAGTCTACACGAACCGAGTCTGTGTTTTATCATTAGTAATGTGCTATGCCCAAGTTGTTTCATCTAAAGACGAATGACTGCTATATCTCCTTCCTGTAATCGTAAAAACAGCACCACCTGCTGGAGTGGAGCGTTTGTGACATCCAATACAAAACCAGACAGTGTACAAGAGTATGCAAATATCTGTCAAGAGACCTCATGATCTTTTTTATTGGGCACCATTTCCTTTAATCTAATAAATGAACCGTTTATTTGTCTTAATATATTGCATTAGTTTTGGATTGGATTTCCTATATTGGATTTCTTGTAATTGTAATTGTAAGTATGTAAGTAAAATGAATTGGATTTAAATTTGACAACATATATAAAATCACAGTCACGATCATAAGCCAAACGATGGAAATGCATCTACGCACATGTAAATTTACACAATCTCTGAAGGCATTCTTTTAAACTTACTGGAGTTTCACCAAAATTATTTCTCCAGCTCTCCTGGAAATGTTTTATGAATGAATCGGGCCCTAGAAAGCTGGATAACCGAGGCCCATTGTGTGTCAGTCTAAATTCTCTAATAAGATCTCTTGTGTTGTACATGCTGTGTGTCTTCTTGCATTTCCATCCTGCTTGAAATTGCTTTCTGGATCGCAGATGTCGCATGTCATCGTTCACTGACGTTCCAAATAACCAATAGAGATTCATTAGCAAGTAATTCAGTGAATCCAACTACTGACAATTATTAATGAATGACATCACGCATCACAAATGATGCACGCTTCTGATCCAGTTTGACGCTGCACAGATTTGGCTGGTGTACCTGTAGTCACAAATCCGTCACATATTCAATCAAGACCAGCAATGATTGCGTTTTATTCGAATTCATGCAAGCATTTGCTTAGAGTTTATGATTAATAGCTTTAATTCAGATCAATGCACAGTTATCTAGTTTCAGGATAGGTTAATAATAAACACCGTCATCTTGAGGATTGCTGACTAGTGAAGTTGAGGTTCTGTTGCAGCTCCATTGAATAACTTTATAACAAGTAGTCTTGTGCTACTTCTACGCTCGAGCTCTTATTATTTTGCTGTTGGGCTGGAAAATAGTTTAAGAGCTAACAAATTAGCCATTATGTCTTATGTTTGAGATTACATCTAACACCTCAACATCCTGTGACCTCAGCCCACACTGCTCTCAAAGTCTCACTGGAATAACTTTTTTATTAAAAAATAAGCTTTTTTATACACATAGACACAACTGTGAGATTAATAGCGATATTACTCAACAATAAACTCCGAGTCTTGGCAGCTGCAAGGTTCTGGATGCAGTTTAAGCTTTGTAAATGATCAATGCTGCAACTAATCCAGCGATCCAATGTCATGGCATGGGAAAACATGTATGTGTGGAAACACAGGCCAGTAAGGGAATCCCTGACTGTTAGTGGGTGTGTGTTTGCATCTTACATGTTCCAGTGCATCATTCTACCCATTCGAGCACACATCTGGCCTTGGTGTGTGGCTAGCCAAGTGCTAAGTGTGATATGTAATCCTGTTCTTTTCCCAAAGGAGTTCAGCTTGTTCTGAAAAAGAGAGAGAGAGAGAGAGAGAGAGAGAGAGAGAGAGAGTGAAACAAGAAACATGGCTGAGAATGTTTGCACCATATGAGCGCTAGTTCTCGAATTATCTGAGAACATAACTGATGACATGTGATTAGATTAAGAAAGATTTGTCCAACTTGCAGTGGTGTGTGTGGGATGGGTCAGAATGTTGTTGGCGAACAGGCTGGATTGGTACATTTTTCTACAGGAGTGAGCGAGATTGGTTGGAATATTTTTGGGAGTGGACTTATAAATATTCTCAAATACTACTACAAGACCAATATAGCAGTCAAAAGAAGAGATAGTCCTCATCAATCAAGCCCTACTTCCTTCGAGAAGGCTTTACCATTTGCACACATGATGTGTCTGTGTACTATCTAGGTCTGAATATGCGAGCGATTGTGGGCATCATGTGTCTGTGCCAGTGTGTCGTCAGCCAGCTGTTGTTGGCCAAAGCGAAGACAACTTCACCACGATTCATTTGCAGTGTCCCAGGTCTACCAGGTACGCCGGGGAAGCCGGGACCACCCGGGCCTTCAGGGCTTGAAGGCCAAGTTGGAATTCCAGGAAGGGACGGAAGGGACGGTCGTAAAGGAGACAAAGGCGAGAAAGGGGAAACAGGTACAGTAGGCACAGTGCTTAACTAAACATCTAGTAACTAAACATCTAGTAACACTAACATTCTGCAGACATGTGAAAAAAATGCTGCACAACAGCAGAAAATTAATCCTTTTTGTCCCATAGTGATCAAATCTGGCAGATATTTCAGTTAATAAGCTTGAAATGATTGCTGTGCTTCAAATCCCATAAATGTCATTTATTTTTCTTTGATTTCTCTCCAGAGTTTCTCTAACAGATGGAGTTAAGAAAGTTATAAAGGCTTAGAGTGGTTTTCTTCTGATGACTTTATTCACATGTTTTGGGCTCAACACTTGGAGCATGGTTTTAATATCAACATATCTATCAGAGAAAAAAATACACCATGGGATTTGTCTGAGGAACCATTTACGTAGATAGATAGATAGATAGATAGATAGATAGATAGATAGATAGATAGATAGATAGATAGATAGATAGATAGATAGATAGATAGATAGATAGATAGATAGATAGACAGACAGACATACAGTATACACACACATAGAAACGGTGAAAATGAATGGACCCAAATGACCTTAAATTCTCTCATTGAGTTGTGGCTCACTCTTTAATTATATAGTATGAAAATAAATCAGAATATTTACCCCAAAGGTATGGAAAGTAGATTCATTGTCCTGTCTTTGACCTATGCAGGAATTAAAGGAAAAGTTGGACCGGCCGGGAAAATCGGTGAGCGTGGGGAAAGAGGTCCGACCGGTAAGCGTGGCCCAGAGGGCGACAGAGGAGACACAGGACATCCAGGACTTGAAGGAAAGCCTGGATTGAGAGGAGAAAAGGGCCACAGGGGTCCACAAGGAGTGCCAGGCAAGTGCCTCTGTGGCAGCCTGGTACCCAAGTCAGCCTTCTCTGTAGCCATCACCAGCAGCTACCCAGCTGAGAAAGTACCAATCAAGTTCAACAAAGTCCTTTTCAACGAAGGAGGCCATTACAACCCACAGACAGGAAAATTTATATGTGCATACCCTGGCATCTATTACTTCTCCTATGACATCACGTTGGCCAATAAGCACTTAGCCATCAGCCTGGTACAGAACGGGGTGTACCGCATTAAGACATACGATGCCAATACGGGGAATCATGACGTCGCTTCTGCCTCGACTGTGATATTCCTCAACCCGGAGGATGAAGTGTGGCTGGAGATCTTCTTTAAAGACCAGAACGGCTTGTTTTCCGATCCCAGCTGGGCAGACAGTCTCTTCTCAGGGTTTCTCCTCTATGCAGATACTAATTACCTGGATGCACTGTCAGAGGACTATTCTTAGATCCTTTAAGGATTAAAATTATATTAAGGTGAACTCTGTGGGCTTGTATTACAAAATTATTTTCAGTATAAACAGATGACTAGTGGTTAGAGTGTTAGAAACACACCTCTGGGGTTGGGGGTTCTGTGTGCTTGGAGTTTGCTGTTCTTCCTGTCCTTTGGATGTTCCTTCCAAGCTCTCCAGTCCAGAGTCATGCTTTGTAGGCTGATGGACATCTCTAAATTACCATCAGTGTGTATGTGTGTTTGTACCCTGCGATGGACTGGTGCCCCATACATGGTGTACCCTTCCTAAGATAGACTCTAGGTTCCCCACAACCTTGGGTAGGATAAGCAGTACCAAAAATGGATGGATGGATGGATGGATGGATGCTTGTAAATGATATATACTGTAGGTCTTCCATCTAAACCCTCCTGTACTTGGGATAGAATCCCTGCTTGTTCCCCCATGATGCAGGTGCTGAATCTTTGATGTATATATACAGTATATATTTCCAGATTAATATTACCAGTACATTTTTCCTAACGAACACAAATCTTTTTAGCAGAATTGCTGAAAACTGTTTATGTAGTTCTGTAATAATATAAAGCTGAAACTTCCATCTGAATTCTTCAAAGAAAAGCAAATCACATGAGCCATTGACCAAAAGATACCTGTTTATACTCACAGAAAACTGGCGGATGATTAAATTTTCTCCTACTTGTGATGGCTGTCTTCTGGATTCTGCATTTTCTGTCTAATAAAAACACTACAAGTGTGTAAATGAGTCCAAATGTCATCCGTTCTAACAAGCAGCTTCATCTCTGTAAGCATTTTACCTCCTGTGATATTGAACAGCTGAATTCTTTAAATAATCAGTGAGTCTACTTTTCGTACATGTGAAAGATCTGTTCAATCATTTTTGATTCATTGCTGTCCTGCTAACATCACAGTAATCTTGTCCAAACTCAATTTCCTAAACAGAGCGGATAGTTGTGTATAACAATGTGCATACTTCAAAACTTAAATCAATCTAAATTTAATTATCCACGTGGGGAAAAAATAGAAAGCAACCCAACAAAATGGAAAACAGAGCATAAAAATGTCTCCTCTATGAAGAGTGTTCAGTAATCTACAGTACCTAAAGCCAGGCTGCACATGGTCTTAATACTCACAATACATGGCCACAATTATGTGTACATATATCATTCAACTGTTTTCTCATGTATTATTTTCCTCATGTGCTGGAGATTTTAGTTCAGATACCACCGGTGATGTGTCTAAAACAACTACCGCCATGTCAACACAGTCTTCACTCGTTTTCATCGAGGCTATAGAGGAAACTAGAAAACCATGCGGAACCTCTGAGTATGTGTATCCACACACAGGCAGTTTAATAGAAACGCTGGAGCTGTAAGATGGCAGCGGGTTCCACTGAGTTCATGTTACATATACAATGTTATTTAAAGGTGCAGTGTACAATGTTTAAAAGCAAATGTTGACATTTGAAATCACCAAAACAAACACGACCCTAACTCAAATGGGTGTCACCCCTGTTTTGATAACTCCACCCCACACATACATACGTAACCCAGGCCCACTATTATGGCGGCACCTGCTGGGGCATCTGGCCGAGGGGATATTTTTATCGTTAAATGAACACAATGAGTAATACTATGGTAATACAGGTCAAATGTGTATTTATAGTACTGTGTGTTGTACCGTGAAAGGTTTAGCTCAGTTTCACGAGGAAGACGACGTTCAACACCTAGGACCCGAGGCAGAGGTAACGACAGGTATCCGCCATGTCAATGTTTCAATCGCTTTCGGCTAATGTCAGACATGCGCACTGAACACTTTCTCCGCCGCGTATTGACAAGACACGCCCCTTTCTGCTAATTGCCGACATGTTTGTTTTGATTGTCGGCCCAACTCGGTTTTCTGAAGCATTTTTTCAAACATCGTGCACCCCACCTTTAAGTACCGCTGAATGATGTGAGAATGTTAACACCAAAAATCAGGTTTAAAAAGTGGAATTAATTGTTAAACCATATAATGTCTACACCAAGGCATAGAAATGATGAAATTCTTTGTATGTGACTTTTTTTCATAGCAAAAATTCTATTGTACTAAATTCTAAACGTCCACAATAGTAAACAATCATGACATACTGTAACAACCATGAGCAGACACAGACATTCAACCTCTACTACGAGTTATAAGTTAATTAATATGCAGAATCATGATAACCACTGATGAGGACGTGATTGGCCGATGGGGGCGTGTCTAAAAAAATGACTGACAGGCAGCCAAGGTAAATAAATTAAACATTCTGGATCGGAAATCAGGTTTCAAACTATGTATAAACTACATAATGGAGTTATTCTAGGAAAATAGTTTTAAATATTAATTATTATTATTTATTTTTTTAATGAAAAAACATAATTCCACATTATTACACATATAATTATTTGACTATTAATTTGCTCGTTTTCGTATCCTAATATAATTGTATCGTTATTTTGCATCAGGTTTGTAGTTTGTTTTATAATTTTTTTAAATTTTATATCTCTTAGTATTGAGATTTGCCTAAAACTGAAAAAAACAACAACAAAGCAAACAAGCAAAGAACTAGAAACTAACCAAACATTGATGAGTTTCTTACTGTTACGTCATCAAATCTGACAAATCAGAAGCCGTGATCCCGCCTCCATCAGTCACGCTTTTCTCTGCGCCGCGCTTATAGTTTGGTTGCAGTGTAGTTTCTCTCCGTTACCAAGCAGCGAAGAGAAATGATGTCGGTAAAGAGCTTTTAGTCCTTATCTGGTCTTTATGTTTTACTGATATAAAGTTTGTAAAACAAACATGTGTATTATTTGAATATGTTGTTTAGCGTGTTTTGGTTGTATAGAATACATATCCACAATGTTTGTGTTGTTATTGTAGTGAAGTACTGTTTATCTTTTAAATGACTTTTCATAATTAACAGCATTAATACATTTTCCTTATAATGTAGGTATATGGAAGGGGGAGAGCATGAGAGCGAGAGAGACAGTGAGAGATACAGTGTGTGTGTGTGTGTGAGAGAGAGAGATAATGTTTGTGAGAGAGAGAGAGAGACAGTGAGAGAGACAATGTGAGAGACAATAAGAGAGAGAGAGACTGTGTGTGTGTGTGTGTGTGTGTGTGTGTGTGTGTGTGTGTGTGTGTGTGTGTGTGTGTGTGAGAGAGAGAGAGAGAGAGAGAGAGAGAGAGACTGTGTGTGTGTGTGTTTTTGTGTGAGAGAGAGAGAGAGAGAGACTGTGTGTGTGTGTGTGTGTGTGAGAGAGAGAGAGAGAGAGAGAGAGACTGTGTGTGTGTGTGAGTGTGTGAGAGAGAGAGAGAGACTGTGTGTGTGTGTGTGTGTGTGAGAGAGAGAGAGAGAGACTGTGTGTGTGTGTGAGAGAGAGAGAGAGAGAGAGAGAGAGACTGTGTGTGTGTGTGTGAGAGAGAGAGAGAGACTGTGTGTGTGTGTGTGTGTGTGTGAGAGAGAGAGAGAGAGACTGTGTGTGTGTGTGAGTGTGTGAGAGAGAGAGACTGTGTGTGTGTGTGTGAGAGAGAGAGAGAGACTGTGTGTGTGTGTGTGTGTGTGTGTGTGTGTGTGTGTGTGTGTGTGTGTGTGTGTGTGTGAGAGAGAGAGAGAGAGAGAGACTGTGTGTGTGTGTGTGTGTGTGAGTGTGTGAGAGAGAGAGAGAGACTGTGTGTGTGTGTGTGTGTGTGTGTGAGTGTGTGAGAGAGAGAGAGAGAGAGAGACTGTGTGTGTGTGTGTGTGTGAGAGAGAGAGAGAGAGACTGTGTGTGTGTGTGTGTGTGTGTGAGAGAGAGAGAGAGAGAGAGAGAGAGAGCTTATATATGTATTTAGAGTTTAGCTGCTGATTAACGTTATTTTTTGTATAAATGTTTCTCTGAACCAGAAAGCATGGACCATTCTGACACTGAAACTTCTCCTGATTTATAACACTGTCTAAGACACAAAGATCTCCCAGGGAACTTCCCGCATTATGTCTACATCCAGGTGATTATTTCCTGTCAGTAATCCAAACAATCGTCATCGTTACCATCTTCATTACCCACTTTATCCTGACCAGGTTCGGTTCTGAGGCGATACTGGGAACGCTGGGTGTTATGCTTCCTGAACTGGACACCAGTTTGTTATTGCACATCGTAAACACATCATACACACACACACACACAGACACACGTTAACACATTTACAACAAAGGGCAATAAACCCCACAAAGATGTGTAGGAAACCAGAGAACCCGACAGAAATAATATGCACAACTCAAGCTCCTTACCTCTTAATGATTGAAGTGACGGTTACACTGGAAAAGATCTGTTTGTTGTATTTTTGTGTGTTTTACATTTTTGAAACCGATTTGTCTTAGTTGACTAGAACACGATTCAAAGTTTTTAACGCATTCATTTTTTTTTCTCCCAGCGATATCCGTGAGAAGCTGCGCAAGAAGCGTCGAGCGCTTCAGGAGACTTTGGTGAAAGTGAGGGACGACACGCAGGTCTGTAATCTCACCGATTGAACCTTGTTGGTGTTCTGTTCTTAAATCAGAAAAGGAAAAGTAGACAAACTATTTACAACTGTAGAAAATTCTGTATATTAATCAACAAATTAGTGATTCATTTTTAGTTAACCTGAACCCAGTCCATGAGCTTCATTTTAACAAGCATTTTGTCTGAGGTGAACATGCATTGTCGTAGGAAGCATGACTCGACACACTGACTGAGGTGCCTGGGATGCATGATCACACACTAACACACACTAACACACACACACATGCTGTGGTAAGACAGTATGCTGTGTGCTCTGCCTGCTAGGCTCTGGTTCCTCCCGACTCCGGCGCTACTAAGGAGAGCGATCGCACCGCGGTGGAGGTTGGTTTTCATCTCCTCATGTTAAATTCTAGACCCTTGCTTTCCTCGTTCTTCAAACTTCACACGAGCCCTACAAACATCTTTTTTTTCTTATTTAATGGTCCAAATCCTTTTTCTTTTCATCCTTTTTTCTTTCCTGTTTTCAGTGTTTGCTGTGCTTTGGATGAGATAAACCCTGGCTCTCTTCCTTTGTTACATGTGTGCAGAAACTCTTGATTTTTATTTATTTTATGAAGTTGAATTACACACTTTCATCACATTTGTGTATTCAGTAATGTTCTTTAATATTAGATATTTTAGGGAATTTGGCCTTTGTGTCACCTCGTGTATATATACTCCAGTGAAACAGGAAGTCGGAAATGACCAATTAAGAGTTTCTTAACACTCATGTGAAGCAAAAACAACGTACATTTCTCTGATAGTGTGCAGTAGTATATTAGGGGACGTGCTCTGGTCTCTGGTGTAGTTTCTGATTTTCTCACTATGTAATGCTCCAGGAAATGACGGGCAGAGAGGAGGACCCCAGTGAAACCCTGCGGCACTCACTGAAAGCGCAGAGGATGAAGAAGAAGAAGAAGGTAAAAAAAAAAAAAAGCACCACCATCAATTTATTATTGTATTGTGTGTAGTGAGTGTAGCTTTAGAGCAACATGCCTCTCGCTTGTCTCTCTTTTAAAATCTGCTCTTCTTTTTTTCTTCTTCTTCCAGCTGTTGAAAGAGATGGCTTTGGAGGTTCCTCCAGAGGACGAGGTGGTGGAGGAAGAGGTCACGGTTGTGCAGAAGCTGCAGGAGGAGCATGTGGAAGACATGTGGGCAGGAGGAGATCGCTTGGCTGGAGTACACAGAGGTGAAAATCTGGATTAGGATTAGACTCCGATGTTTCACTATTACACGTAGGGACATAGGTTTTGTAACAGAGGTTTGTATGTGCAGTTTATTTTACTGTTTAGCAAAAACAAACACAGAATATAATTTAGAGATATGTTTCAGAATTGTATGGCAGCAGATTTACTGGTTATCATCATGTACTGAATCTTTGCCCCCTATAATTGAAGTATATCGTATTAGAGTAAGTAGCATCGTCAATTATCAAATTATGCTTTGATGAATCAAAATTAGTATTGAAATTGAATTCATGTATTGAATTTATGAGTCATATTGCTGCCTTATGAATTAAAATCACATCCTAGTCAAATTAATGTCTGGTCAAATAACGAATCATGAGCTTAGGAATCAAAATGGTAATATCGCCTAATGTAATAATAATGTAATGTAGTACTGTATTATAGCTGAATCAGATGTATTGCTGAATCGAATCATTGCCCTATGAATCAAACTAAGATGATATTTTTTGATTGTAAATATAATGAATCACAGTTTTATGAATCAAAATGATATTTGACTCATTGGCATTGTAATGTATCAGAATCATATCCTATTCAAATCATATTCTATATCCTAACATCTATACAGAGATAAAAGATAAAATTCAGGTTTAAAATTCACTCTCTCGCTCACTGTCTCTCTCTCTCTCACTGTGTGTCTCTCACGCTCTCTCTCTCTCTCTCTCTCGCTCACTGTCTCTCTCTCTCTCACTGTGTGTCTCTCACGCTCTCTCTCTCTCTCGCTCACTGTCTCTCTCGCTCACACACTCTCTCTCTCTCTCACTGTCTCTCTTTCTCGCTCACTGTCTCTCTCTCACTGTGTGTGTGTGTCTCTCTCTCTCTCTCCATCTCCCCCCCTCTCTGTCTCTCTCTCTCTCTCACTGTGTGTGTCTCTCTCTCTCTTTCTCTCTCTATCTCTCTCTCTCTCTCTCTGTCTGTCCCCCCCCCAGACCTTCCTCCTCTCCCTGTGTCGAGGGCCGACTCGAGTCTGTCCGAGAGCTCTGTGAGGCAGCGTATGAGGGAGAAGCTGAGAGAGGCCAGGGTGAGCGAACTTGAGCAACACCAGGAAATAACTGAGAGTCAAAAAGTCAACGTTCTGAAAGCTTTTTTGGGGCAGACCGAAAGGAGAAAAAGGATGAGAAAAGAGGAGGCTGTAATGAAAGCATTTACTTTAGTGCTGTGGAGGATTTGTTTGTGACACAGAAACACGCCGGCTGCCGGCCAAGCGGAGTCAGCGAGGCAGATTAACACGACCTGTTTACACACTGAGCAGATCTGTGTGTACACCAGGCTGTATAACTCACACTCAAACAGGAATGTGATCAGGAACTGATTTTTTTTTTTATCTCTCTGCAATCCAGCTGTGCTTTAATCAAATTAAGGTTTTTAGGAAATAGCTCTTCTCTTTCCACATAAAAGATGCTTTCAGCTGCCAAATATGGAGCAGCATGTTTAAATTAGGGCCAATATAATGATTTTAATAGGTCTTATGCCACATTTCTGCTGAATGCTTGATTAGAATTCAATTCTACTCAATACTGTGACTACTGTAGTAACCACAGGTTCGCATTAATGTATGGTTTCTATAGTAACAGCTCCTTCATAGGGACGTGCACGATGGACGTGCTACATAATCCTTATTAAACGATAATAATAATAATAGTAATAATAATAATAATAAGCAGCCGATCTATTGGGGCTTTTCTGTAAGAAAATGAGAGTTTATACAACATTTAAGGAAGGAGTCTCTAGTTGCAGTGACGTATCTACGCTCTTTCAGTCCAAAGCTGCGAGTCTGTTGGAGCAGGAGGCTTCGCTGGAGCCGGCCAGTCGCCTGAAGAACCTCAGAGACAGAGTGACACTGAGCCGATTCGACCAGGACGTACGTCTGAGAATGCTGTTCACTCTCTTATTCTTATCTTCTTCCTTTACGGGTTCTTACATTTAAAGTCATAGAGACATAAAGTTTTTTTTTTTCCTTTCCAAACAGAAGGTTTGAATTATTGGATTAAATGAATTTATTTAATGTAACCAGTCAAACTCCCTAATATCTATAAGAATTATGTGGAGATATTATTTTAGTTATTATTCTTCTTTTATTCCCAGATCCCTTTAAGCCTTTCCCAGACCACACCGTCAGTTTCTGACTCGAATCATTTTCCTGAACTGATCGTATTTATTCATGTCACTTATCCTGGCACATTTGATCAAAAATAAATAAATAAATTAGAATAACCCAAGTTAGGATCTCACTCATATTGATGTTCTATATATTCGATGCATACGTTGTGATTCATCCCATTTCACAGTCAGACGACGTTCTCGCTCAGGGCGACGCTTCCGTCGCTGCCAGGGTGAAATTCCGTGACACAGCCAGACGTCTCACCAGAGAGAAAAGGGTGAGGAGGCAATTTTTGCTCTGTTCTTGTAAATCTGTGCTTTACAAGACACTCGAAGTTTCACACGGAGAAATGAAACTGAAAGCGTAAGGAGGTCTGTACGTTATCGAGTGCTCGGTTTAGAAGGTGTTTATTATGACACTGTATGTAGTTAATAAAGGCTAATCGTCAAAAGACAGGCTTCGGGACAGAAGACACTGAAATGAGATGTTTATAGCTGCTATAATAGTGATAACAGGATCTACGTTCGTGGACGGTCCACATCTTCATCTTTCAGCTTTTCTTGTTAGGGGTCTCCACAGCGAATCATCTGTTTCCACCTAACTCTACCTTCAGCATCCTCTACTCTCAGACCAATTACCTTCATGTCCTCTTTTAACACATCCATATATCTCCTCTTTGTCCTCCCTCTTGTCCTCTTACCTGGCAGCTCCATCTCCAACATCCTTCTACCAATATAACCATCTCTCTCATCTGTAAATGTCCAAACCATCTCACTCTAGTCTCTCTGTCCTTGTCCTCAAAACAGCCAACCTGAGCTGTCCCTCTGATGCGCTCGTTCCTAATCCTGTCCATCCTCGTCACTCCTAAAGAGAACCTCAACATCCTCATCTCTGCTACCTCCATCTCTGCCTCATGCCTTTTCCTCACTGCTCCAGTCTCTAACCCATACTCTAACCCTAAATATATTCGTCTTAGATCAGAAGTGTTACTACAGTAGCCATTTTTAAATGTAATTAAAAAAATAATAATAAAAATGCGTTGTTTTTCAGTCTGAATCGATTGAATGTGAGTAAACCACATGACGTTCTTTTCCACTCAACAGCCCGAAAGCGGTTTGCCCAGCAGCGAGGAAGCGTACAACTTTTTCACCTTCGACTTTGAACCTGAACCTGAACCCGAACCTGAATCTGAAGAACATCAACCAGGGGAGGAAAGAAAGAAAGAAAGACGAGAAGAGGAAGAGGAGGAGGAGGAAGAAGAGGAGACTGAGATGGAAGGAGAGCAGGAAGGAGAGGAGGAGCAAACGGAAAGGGTGAAGCACAATAATATTTATCTACGTGTAGTACGTAATTAGGAGTAAATGAACATGAGCGCTGCAGAGGAGTAAATGTAAAGAACGTTAGCGGAAAGGTCCGTTTTTATAATCCCTGTAATTCAGGACGAAGATGTCCCGCTGGTCAGAGATGAGGAAGAGGATCTGTTCGTTATTCAGTCAGCGCAGGACTTCCTGGAAGTGAAGAAGGCAGAGTATGTGGATTACAGCAGCCGTGCACAGAGAGAGAACGAGCTTCTGTTCATCCCGAGTGTGAGACCCGGTACAGTCTGCACTTCTTTTATTTTCTTTACATGTTTTATATACATTCATATCCAACAGAATCTTCTTGTTGCACTCAACATACACATGAACGTGTGTGTGTGTGTGTGTGTGTGTGTGTGTGTGTGTGTGTGTGTGTGTGTGTGTGTGTGTGTGTGTGTTCCTCAGTGTCTGCTTCTTGTAAGCTCCCGGAGAACATGCGTCCACGTTATCTGGAAGAGGAGGGTCTTTATGTAGGAGAAAGGCCGTACGTCTCCCTGACCAATCAGAACATTCTGGAAAACCGCATCGTCAAGCAAGATCAGGTAGTTGCGCTAACGACGACATTAACTCCGTAAAAAGGTGCGAACGTTCTCGGTTTTCAGAGAAATAGGAACCCGAGAGTGATGAACACTTCCTTATGAAAATGGAAGCACCTGCAGAACCGCATCATGCCACATTTACCTTACCTAATATGGTTAGCTACTAACTTCTGGTATTCTAAGCTCGCACCGTATTTGGATTCAGAAGGACAAAAAATAACAGCACCGTGTTTAGATTTAAAGTAGAATTACATAAGCGGAGTGTTTGGCTGTTCTCGTTTTCTATAAATACACATTTCCTTGAAATATAATTATTAGAATTCTGAACGCCGTAACGTGCAGAACGAACACTAGTCGGCGCTCTCTTGTGGTGTTTTTATTTGGCGAAGGGAACTCGTATATTTATATATGGCTGTAATGACAATAAAAGCTTCTCGACTTGACTCTTGGTGTCTCATGCTTGATACGTCATTACACGTTTTGGTTAAATCTACAGTATATTCACTGGTTATAAAAATGTATATATCTGTTTTTTCTCGATGCAACAGCCCGTTTATGGGCTCGTGTCCGTGTGACTGAATTCACAGAGAATTTGGTTTGATTTCCCAGTCGTTTGTGTCCGTCAGTGTCGATAGAGTTTACACAGTAATCGGATGGCGTTATTTTTCCCGCTCAGGGTATGAAGTGGTTTGGAGATGACGGACGGATCATGGCTCTGCCTGATCCGATCAAAGAGTCCTCGTCAAGACCACCCCTTTTTCATCTGGAGGAGGAGTTAGACCCGGCGCTGCAGCCTGTCTACAGAAAGGTATTTAGATCAGTGAATATAAGCTTGATATATAAATAAAAAAAAGATATATTCATGTTGTAATAGAAAACGTCTATGTATATAACTTCCTTTCTTTCTTTTTGTGCAGGCGCTGAAATCCAAGCATGTCAACCGCTACATGGTAGGAGTCGGGGACCCAGACGGAGACTACCAACTGGACGTCGATGTATCCGGGCTCATATTCTCCCATCATCCCCTGTTCAGCAGGGAGCACGTACTGGGTGTCCGACTGGCCCAGCTGTACGACCAGTACCTCAGCAGACGCCACAAGAACTTCACCTGTCTCCTGACAGATAAGGTGCGCTTTTGCAGCTTCGTTACTGTTCTGTCGCCGTAGTAACAGCTTTCACTATAAGATGCTTTTCTGTGACTTCAGCTGAATGGGCTGAGAAACGCGATCGCCAACTTGCTGGCGCGCCATAACGGAGAAGGCCTTAGTCTGGTGAGTCAGCAAAGAATCATGGAGTACAGACAGGAAATAAGGTGAGCAAATGTTGTGCTTCTGGTATTATTGAATATATTATGATTAACTGCCATAAAACGACACTGATTGGACTTGACATTGTATCGGCCATCAGACACACACGTCAGCTCCGTGACTTGGAACAAGAGAGGGACCGAACTCTGCTGAAGAACATCGTCAAAGTCTGGAAAGAGCTCAAAGCACTGCGGGAATTCCAGGGCTTCACCAACACGCCCTACAAACTCTACATCAGGAAGTGTGTACAGCATCAGCATCAAACTAATCTGACAATCCTGAAAATACTCTAAAGTAAACATCAACAAATCAAACCCAAAGAGTTCAACAAAAATCAGTCCAACTCTATTTAAGAAAAGAAAACTAAGCAGTTTTTAGTAATAAAAGTCATCAGTGACGGTAAACAACACTACTGAACAAACACCAGTGAACAGGCTACAACCAGCACCAGAACATTCCATAAACAAGTGATCAATCAACAGCTTGCAACGAACTAATAACTAATACAGTGATCTTAAAAACCCAACACCAACATGAAGCCCGTTAATCTCCACCAAACACCAACATGCCGATTCAGCACTGCAATAAACACTCATGATTAATCGGTTTCATTTTTGGTGTTTGTTGAAGAGTGTCGCATTAACTCAGGGTGTCGCATTAACTCAGGGTGTCGCATTAACTCAGGGTGTCGCATTAACTCAGGGTGTCGCATTATCACTGGGCGTCGCATTAACTCTGGGCGTCGCATTAACTCTGGGCGTCGCATTAACTCTGGGCGTCGCATTAACACGGTTTTTCATGCTCTTTTATCTCTTGTCTCTTTAGAGAGGAGGTGGAGCGAGAACAGGACGAACGAGAGCACGAGGCAGAGATCTTAGCCGAGGTGGCCGAGCTGCAGACCGAGATCGCAGAGGAGTATGAGAAGAAGATGGAGGACTACCGGAGAAATCTGGAGGAGTGGAGGTCCTGGAGGAGGAAGCAGGTACCTGAATGTACGGCTGGAGTTCATCTAAAAGGTGACCGCTGTTTATTCATTTATTCACGATCGCTTTTAGAAAGCCGCGAAGAAGAAGCAAAGGAAGAAAAGACAGCATTCTGACGACGAGGAAGAGAAAGAGGAGGATGAGCACAGTGAGGAAGAGCCGGGAGAGGTGCGAGTGAAACCAGAACCTCCAGAGAGACCTGACACAGCGAGTGTGGAGCAGCAGGTTCGAGAGAAAGCTGCGAAGATCCGCAGGAAACCTGGAGAATCCGTTTTGGTTCCAGAACTTACTGTTTCTGGTCCAGTCACTAATAATGAGCAGTGTGCACGGTGAAGAGAGACAACACACACACACACACACACACACACACACACACACACACACACACACACACACAATGTTAAAATATCATGAGTATTTGTCTTGAGTTCTCAAATCAAACCTAAACACAAATGTATTTGAGAGTAAATAAGTTTTCTCTTTCCATCACACTAATAATAATGTAAATAAAATGTAAGTCTCATTCACGAGAGTTCACCAGCATTATGGAGTGCTTTTTCTCAGAAAGTTTATAGGAACCTAAATGTGGAGGCAAATAGAAGTACAAATGAAAGGAACCAAAACTCAGAAAGAGGAAGGTTCAACTTTAGAGTCAACTTCAGCTTTGTGTGATTACAGCAGCACGTGTTTATACACACGAGTGTCCGTTAACATGTAATATAATGTATATAACTGATCTTATATTAAAGCAACCAATCAACCAGAAACCTCTGAACTTCATCATGTTACTTGATTATGATGATACTGGAATACGATGATATAAAATTGAATCATTTCATTTGAAGGACTGTTAATTTCCTTTTTAAATGCGTGGCAAACTCTCGTACTGAATCTCTGCTCTTTCTCCATCTGTGTCCCATGTGCCGTGTCTTATCCTGCTCCCAGAGGGGAATTTGCACGGAGAGAGGACGTAGCAAAGCGCTCTCTCTTCATCAAAGTGTTGTACAACGGCAAAGAGGTTTCCAGGACCGACAGCCGCTCTCTCAGTATAGACTTCCGGGTTCACTTTGGCCAGATGTTTAACCTGAAGATCGTCAACTGGCCCGAGAGCATCAGACTGCAGGTAGTGTGTGTTTAGGTGTGTGTTTAGGTGTGTGTTTAGGTTTGTGTGTGTTTGTGTGTTTAGGTTTGTGTGTTTAGGTTTGTGTTTAGGTGTGTATTTAGGTTTGTGTGTGTGTGTGTTTAGGTGTGTGTTTTAGGTTTGTTTGTGTGTTTAGGTGTGTGTTTTAGGTTTGTTTGTGTGTTTAGGTGTGTGTTTTAGGTTTGTGTGTGTGTGTTTAGGTTTGTGTGTGTGTGTGTTTAGGTTTGTGTGTTTAGGTGTTTGTTTTAGGTTTGTTTGTGTGTTTAGGTGTGTGTTTTAGGTTTGTGTGTGTGTGTTTAGGTGTGTGTTTTAGGTGTGTGTTTAGGTTTGTGTGTGTGTTTAGGTTTGTGTGTTTAGGTGTGTGTGTGTGTGTGTGTTTAGGTTTGTGTGTTTAGGTGTTTGTTTTAGGTTTGTTTGTGTGTTTAGGTGTGTGTTTTAGGTTTGTGTGTGTGTGTGTTTAGGTGTGTGTTTAGGTTTGTGTGTTTAGGTGTGTGTGTGTGTGTGTTTAGGTGTTTGTTTTAGGTTTGTTTGTGTGTTTGTTTAGGTGTGTGTTTAGGTTTGTGTTTGTGTGTTTAGGTTTGTGTGTTTAGGTGTGTGTTTTAGGTTTGTGTGTGTGTGTTTAGGTGTGTGTTTAGGTTTGTGTGTTTAGGTGTGTGTTTAGGTTTGTGTGTGTGTGTTTAGGTTTGTGTGTTTAGGTTTGTGTGTTTAGGTGTGTGTGTGTGTGTTTGGTTTGACATTACATACTCTGCGTGTCAGGTATATGAGAGCACCGGATCATCCACCACTCTGATAGCAGAAGTTTGTGCACCGATTCCCGAAACTTCCATCTTAACAGGAAGTGCTTCGTCAGAAGAGATGGAGTTCAGCAGCAACCAGAGGGTCGCGTTTAACCATGAGGGCGTCGGCAGTGGTAAAAACATGCGCACACTCACACTCTCTCTCTCTCTCTTTCTCTCCCTCGTGTGAAGTCCCATCACGCTGTGTGTTGAATATGTGTCTTGTCACAGACGTCCCATTCTCGTTCATGGCTGACGGAAGCAACAGGCAGACCCTGCTGACCTCAGGGAAGCTGTCATGCTGTGTGTCATGGGCTGTAGGAGAGGATGACCTGCCCCTGGCCCCGCCCTCTGGCCAGCCCGGTGCAGGTATACACGGGTAAGAAGCTAAACGACAACACTGTACACACAACAACATCAACAACTTGTAAAACACACAAAACGAATTCCAATGATCAGGCGTTTGAGAAGTTGTTTACATCACCATAGCAACCAGAACAAAACAATGTTATGTGCTCTCTCTCTCTCTCTCTCTCTCCCCCTGTCTGTCTCACTCTGTAGTGGTCTGAGGCAGATGGATGCTATAGCGTGCATCGGGGCGTCTGGACTAAACGACATGAAGAAGCTGGGGAAATGGGCAGCCGAATCTCGCCTCGACCCCAACGACCCCAACAACACCTCCATAATGCA
>NC_062540.1:2791798-2801798 GCF_022655615.1 Tachysurus fulvidraco
CCATGGGAAAAAAGGCATGGCTCATCATAGGAACCGCAGTTCCTGAGGTGAGGTGTTTCACGTCATATGAAGGAAATTTTTCTACTGAGGCATCCGATGAGTTACATAGTGGAATTATTTATTGGTGTATGAACAAGGATGATAAACTGAATTAATGTCTGTCTGTTGCAGGGCCCTACAGCTTACGTTCTCACACAAGAACACAACCGCTACGTGATCTGGAACCCCAGTACGGGTCAGTACTACGGACAATACGACACCTTCTGCCCTCTACAGATTGTCGGCTGCCTGATTAACGCAGATAATGTGAGCGCACACACACACTTTTTCCTTCGATCAAGCTGTTCATATAGGGTTAGTCTTGATTGTTTGATCATTTCTCTGCTGCAGGTGTGGTTTAATATTCAGACCTACGCCACTCCAATGAGGATGGGGTTTGACGTCACCAAACCGAAGTGCTGGAAGCCGTTCTTCTCCAGAGCTTTCCCCAACCCAGGTCTCTCCAGCGTACAGGTGAGCGTGTCTAATGAAGTCGAAAGCTTCGCCGTTTCACCATACTGTCATGAAGTGTACATGTATAAAGTGTGTGTGTGTGTGTGTGTGTGATTGTGTGTGAAGCCTGAGGAACTGATGTACAAGCGGACAGATAAGGCAGCTTCAGCAGAGTTACAGGACAGGTATGTGTCCATAACCTGGTCTCTCTCTTTCACTCTCTCTCTTTTATTTCTTTCTCTCTTTTTCTCTTTCTCCTAAATGCATGTTATTGACAGCTGCCTTGTTCTGATTGGTTGGTCTGATTTAACTCCTCAACATTATGTCCTGTAGGATAGAAAAGGTGCTGAGGGAGAAAATCATGGAATGGCGCCCACGACACCCGACTCGCTGGAACCGGTACTGCACGTCCACCTTACGTCACTTCCTGCCCAAGCTGGAACGGAGCGGAGGACGTGAGGTCACCGAGGAGCACCGGCTCGAGCTGCAAAGCCTACTGGGAGACTACAGGGTGAGCATTGGGCACCCACACCTTTCTGTTGTGGTAGGAAGGGGTTTCGGTTCAGTGTTTGTCTTGCTGTTTTTGTTTTTAATCCTTTAAAACTTTTCTGTGTATGTCAGATCTCCGGCTTTCCCCTGCACCTCCCGTTCTCCGAGATTCGGCCCATCATCGAGGCCGTTTACAGCACAGGCGTCCATAGCGTGGAAGCTCCTAACGTGGAGTTTGCGCTGGCCGTGTACGTCCACCCCTACCCCAGTAATGTGCTCTCCGTGTGGGTTTATATCGCCTCGCTAGTCCGCACACGCTAACTCTCACAACACTACCCAGAGTAATGGCTGTAGCATTGTCAGAAATTTATGATGACGTTTTTAATGTATGAACTCATCAAATGCTGTAGTCTGTGCAGAGGTTAATTCTGTACATAGAGAATTTTATTTATTATGTTTTTATTCAGTGTATTACAGAAATATATTTTGTGACAATGTTTATACTGAAGATTCTGTATTTATACTTTTTTTCAGTGATGAACTCGTGTGTCGTAATAATAATGAACTGAATTTAAAATGTGTACTGTATTGTAATGGTGTGTAAATGGAAAGATTTAGTTTCTAAACACGATTCAGTGATTCTAAACAAGGCTGGAGACGTTTTGATGCCCACTCTGGTCTGATTTGTGAACTTACGAAAACAAAATGTTGACAGACGAACGGACAAAAGCAGTACGTGTTTGTTTTCCACTTTCTTCTCAAAGTCTTAGGCACTAGACAAAACAAGTCACTGTGGAACAAAACATAACCTTTGAATGTTTAGGGTCTTATTTACAGACGTAAACAACTGTTGACCTTAAACACTGCGTGTTAGACACATACCCGGCTATTTTGAGGCAAGGAATCTTACTACTCTGAGAAAATTAGAAACTTTTTCTCCAGACACAGAAAGTTAGAAACTTTTTTTTCCCACACACAGAAAATTAGAAACTTTTTTCCACACACAGAAAATTAGAAACATTTTCTCCACACACAGAAAATTAGAAACTTTTTTCCACACACAGAAAATTAGAAACATTTTCTCCACACACTCCCCGGTCTTATTTTTTTACTCTCAGTCACAGAGACGATGGGAACAAAAATACTTGTATCGTGTTTTTCACATGTTTTCATGTTGATGAAAAGTAGGTTACCTGCCTGTGTGGTTGACATGGTTTTAAAAACAACTTTAAAAATGAAATTCTCACAAGCGGGTGGTGGGAGTGATGGTGGGGGTCTTTACTGTAACTGTTTTGGAACAGAGTTAAAGAGGTTTTTTTTTCTTTCTGAAAGTGACATAAACAGACAGGATGAGGTAAAACATGTGTGAACCATATTACAAAAATATATTTTTTTTCTGTTATTTCAATCATCAAGATTGAAAGTAAAATCCTCTAAATCTGTGTATAGATCATATAAAAATTTTTTACAAAGCAGAGTTCAGTTAAAAAAAACTATTTACACACATATTTATACTGAATCAGAAAGCTCAATAACTGCTTCAGCAGTCGTTACATTCGTGTCAGTACAAGGAGCCCAGGGACTGAGCATTAGTTCGTGTCTGAGGCAAACTCGTGGTCGTTGCCCTTTGAAAAATCTTCTGCAGAATCTCCTTTAGATAATTTCTGAATTTCACAGCAACAAAAACATAAAACACGGGATTAAGACAGCAGTGAGAAAACGCCAGCAGTTTACAGACGTTTTCGGCGTAGTCAAGATAATTCGTGACCTCACAGTCTGTGAAATACTCCACATTTAGGGTGGTAAACGTTTGTAAAAAAATAACCAGGTTATAAGGAGCCCAACCAAAAAAGAACACGACTACGATGCAGAAGATGAGTTTGATAGTACGGTGTTTCTTCCTCGCTCGTGTATTGACGATGGTCTGCAGGATTCTTGTGTAGCAAAAACCCATGACAGAAAAAGCGAAAACAAAAATCACGTTCTGTAGGTATATCAGCCGAAGCTCCACCGTATTGGAATTGTACTCACAATAGAGTTGGGAATCGTCTGCTGGATCAGACATTACTGAGCTAAAGATTGGGGCTGGCACTGCTATGCCGATTCCCACCAGCCAACCGAGGACGGGGATTAGTTCCATACCCTGTCTTTTCTCCCAGTCTGAGAGAGGGTGCACCACAGCCATGTAGCGCTGAATGGTCATCATCATCAGGAACGTGATGCTGCTGTAAAATCCCGCAAAGAAGACGAAGCTGACGGTTTTGCACGCCACATCTCCGAGCGTCCAACCCCAGATGTAGTAACAAGCCCAGAACGGCAGTCCGACTGTGAAGAGCAGGTCCGACAAAGCCAGGTTGAGTATGAAGATGTTGGTCAACGATTTGAGGTTCTCATAGTATGCAAGAGTCACAAGAACCAAGATGTTACCAATGAGACTGAGCAACACCACGATGCTGAAGAATAACGGGATAAGGATGGATCCAAATTTTGCCACGTCGTCCTTGTGGCACAACTGGTCCGGAATCGTATTAATATCAATATATATATAAGATGTATTAATCTCTGTGTAAACTGTAAAAGAGAAATGTATTTTTAAACATTCAGCGTAACTTTCTATATAACTGTCATCTTCTCATGCATGAAGAAATGAAACTTGCTGTTCTACAGAATTCCCAAAATTGCATCTCTAGCAACTTTAGGCAAAGTTCCGTGCATTTAATGATTCATCGCCTCATTTTGTTAAAATAGTTTTGTAGAAATAATTGTTTATACAGACCTGTGGAATCCATTGGTTCCTCTTCAAACGGTTTACTAAAAAAAGTAGCTCCTTTAATTTTGATGGAGAAAAAAGGGCAGGAGGTCACTTGTATCCATACATTACTTCTCACTGCAGATGAAGTATGACTGCTCTGATGCACTGATATATATGAGTGAAAATGCGTAGCCTCCACTTCCTGTTTATAAAGAGGAACCATGAACTGGAGTCTTTTGATGTCTCCTGTATTTCGTGTGTCTCCTCAACTCTTACCAGGATAAAGCAGGATATTAACAAACTGTGGTTCGATTTCACCCTTTCAAACCACCAGGAGTGGAGAAAAACTTCTGTATGTCTCAGACTACAATCTCATCACTAACTGACTCACCGTATGTCTGACTGGAACGTGTTTGGAAGACGGCTGCTTCACTGACGGCACCAGAAGGGCAACACTGACCCTGTAGATCCTGTTAAGTAGTAGTAATTGTGGAACTACATCAAACAACTAAATATGACCAAATCGTATTATTCATATATTCCTGAGCATTCACTCCCAAATAGAGTTTAGTATATTGTTTAAAAATGTGAAAGGTATTAATTACTTCCTTCTCTGCTGCGTCAAACAATGATAGCCATAAGGAAAGGAACAAGACTGGACAATGTCAAATTAATTTACAAAGAAAAGGTTCTCATTTTTTTCAGATTTATAGTGGGGAATTTGCAAATGATAACGTCAACATCACCGAACGTGTCATCATGTGGATAAACCTTCATCAGGCTGCGTATGTGGTAGTAAAGAGTGCTCAGCAAATTACCCATCAGCTCACAAAATTTGATCCTAAATGTTACTCTGAATGCGGAATTACGGATTCCTGTTAAAAATGTGGGGGCACGGCGGCTTAGTGGTTAGCACGTTTGCGTCACACCTCCAGGGTTGGGGGTTCGATTCCCACCTCCGCCTTGTGTGTGTGGAGTTTGCATGTTCTCCCCGTGCCTCGGGGGTTTCCTCCGGGTACTCCGGTTTCCTCCCCCGGTCCAAAGACATGCATGGTAGGTTGATTGGCATCTCTGGAAAATTGTCCGTAGTGTGCGAGTGTGTGAGTGAATGAGAGTGTGTGTGTGTCCTGCGATGGGTTGGCACTCCGTCCAGTGTGTATCCTGCCTCGATGCCCAATGACACCTGAGATAGGCACAGGCTCCCCGTGACCCGAGTTGTTCGGATAAGCGGTAGAAAATGAATGAATGAATGAATGAATGAATGAATGTTAAAAATGTCTGCTAGCAAAAAAGCATAATGTGGTGAAAACAGACAAAGTTTAGTTTAATGAAACATTCAAATCGCATTTCGATTTCATGAGCAGGATCAGGAACCAATACAGACTTGAGTTTGAATCAAATCTGTGTTTGTTAATAACTTGTGAACCAACAACATTTCCAGATATGTAAATATTCTTTGCTAACTGTTTTCTAACTGTTGCAGGTCCCCGGGTCAGATTATTTTCATGATCTTAAAAACTCATAGATACACAACGTTTAAATGTAATACAGCTGTGACGCAGCTGCCCTAGCATCTGCAGCACCTGAGAGTCCACACGATTAATGAGAACTCTGCATTTATAGATGTGCTTAGTGGTTTAGGACACCGTTTCACATCCGTACAATTTCTCACAAGAAATTAGAGGAAGCTAACACTGAACGAACTAACAAACATTTTTAAAAGGTGGAACATTTGGGATCCCATGAGGACCTTACAGGTAAATGCTTGTCATCACAACCCTACAAATGGCTGTTATGGCTGTCTCTTACCTCAAAGTGCCCCAATTAGTCTTTACCAGCACTTGGACACTTATATGGCCACAAGCTGAAGAATCTTGAAGGTTGCAATTTAACTGGCTTGGTGTATTTCTGTGTACAAATAAGGTGAGCTGGAACACATTGAAAGATAGTGACACAATGTTAAATAAGGTCAAAGTGAAATTTATTAAATCATGCAGATAAATCTAGATCAAGGTCAAAACCATATGCGAGTAAAATAAACAAGTGGCTTATACAGGTGGACTGTGAGAGGGTGTTGTTGCAGATTAAATTCCGTGATTATGTCTCGAACTGCCGTGAGACTGGGTAGATTATTGAGAACTTGTGGTGCAGTTAAAAGTCCAGTGACTGTGAAAGTGGTAGTGCAGGTGTGAGTCTTGGTGCAGCTATATTGGTAGGCCGCTGTGTATAAAGGGAAGTGGTGCCCGTGGTTCTGGCATACGTTTGGTTGACCAATAAAAAATCTTCCGAAGAATCTTCATTAGATAATTTCTGAATAAGTGAAAACTGATATCACTGAAAACATAAAGTACAGGATTACGGCAGCAGTGAGAAATCCACAGCAGTTTACAGACCTATTCTTCTTAGTCGAGACGATGCGTGACGTCAGTTTTTAAAAAAACAAAACAATTATGTTATATGTACCTTAGAAATCCATTTGTTGTAGTAATTGTTGAAAAAAAGGGTGCGGGGGGGAGGGGAATTGGGTTAGGCACTTTGTGTCCATGACATTTTACAATGAACTGAGAGCGTTTTTTTTTTTTACATTAGTTATGTTCCCGCTCCTAACCAAAAAACGGAAGTGGGATGTAAATCTTGTTCTGTGAGAATCACCTTGCTACCTTGTTGTGTAAGTCCTGAAGTCTTACTTTAGTCATTAGTTAGTTACTTTAGTCAATGCTGAGGTGGTACAGTATGTCTGCCATGAAAAAAGTGATTGCTAGACATGTTCTCCACTGCCAGTTAGACAGCATCAATTAGCGAGTCTGATCGGTGGCACTGGACCCACTCTGAAGTTCCCACTGGCAGTTGGATGATATATTTTACTGCTTGATCACCTTCTTTGGAATGGGTGGGGTCCAGTCTCAGGCAGTGTCTACAGGAGTGGAGGAGAGGCATCATCTCTGCAACGGTATGGATCAGAATTTCTAATGTTGCCATTGGTGCAATTTGACCTTCTTAGTCATCTCTGTTTATCTACCTTGCTCTTGGGTGGCAGGCTGTGGACAACCAGCTGGGCTTCTCATGTCTGGAAGGTTTGAATGCACAGACAACTCTCTCCTCAACACGCTAAGGAGACCTCATCGCCATCATTTGTTGCTGTCCTTGCCAGAGAGAAGGAGCTTAGCAAGTGCCTTATGGGAGATGACCAGGATGACTGCTTGGTCTAATGCTTCCTTGTCCACAGTAATGTGGTGCTGGTGCTGTTGCTTCTGCATCTGTACTAGAGACTGAACAGGGATGTGGGAGGAGGACTGGACACCATGTCCATGTGATGTAGTTTTTTGACTGTTCCTTCGATTATGGCACCAATATGACAAAGAACCTCTATAGGACACCGTGGCTTCAGAGAAAAATGACCGTAGCGCAGTGTTGAAATGTTAAAAAGACAATGAGAAAACAGAAGCTTGTCTGTGGCTCTGATGCTGTTCGTTCAAATCACACTCTATCAGGAGAGAGAGAGAGAGAGAGAGAGAGAGAGAGAGAGAGAGAGAGAGAGAGAGAGAGAGAGAGAGAGAGAGAGAGAGAGAGAAATGTAAGCACCAACAAATAAGCTGCACAATCTCTAACGACATAACTAATGTTCTATTCCCCTTCTAACCACCAGAGGTCGCTAGAATCACTTGGCTGTCCCCTGCCACGATGTCAAGAGGAATCTACCCACATTAGAACTGACTAAAAAGAGTTCATTACCATAATTTTCAGCGATAAATGTTACTCATGTTGTTATAACCTTGTTGTTATGAACGTTGTTACATTTCAGTGTGTTACTGCATCAGCTATATACAGTCGAAATGACAATAAAAGCCTCTTGACTTGATTCGATCCTGACGACACTTTAGAGAGAAGTATTTTCTCTACAGCAGAAGCATAAATACGAAAGAATCTTTTATTCATACTGTATATTCTTGAGCATTTGCCTCCATATACAGTATAATATCAAATCCATAACCTGTCAGTCCTGTAGTTTTTTTATATAATTCTGTTTCGTTTCGATCTATTCAGACATGACAAAAACAAAGGTTATAATTTCTTCCTTCTTACATAATGTGTGGTTTGTTTTATCTCACAGGTTTCCTGTTATGTGATACAGTATATTGTGGTTTGAAGTGTCGTGTCGAACAATGGCAGCCAGAAAGAATACAACAAGACCAAATATTTAGTGATTTATTATTCACATCTGCTCAGCTGTAATTACCCAAAGTGCTAAAATATATTACTAAATAATCAAGTAGGATGTAGAAGTATTATACCGTGACCATAAATCACTTCTGAACCAGATCTTCTTATAAAAGTTCTTATATTATATCAGATACCTTTAAAATCCAGTTACGCATGTTTATCATTTTCTTCCAGACAATTCTAAAAAGATTGAGCTTTTATATAAAATCTCATGCTTGCAATTAAGAAAGGAAAAAACTCCAGACATAAACTTTTTTTTTATATATATTATTCAATTTTTTTCAATGCACAGTGTATGTTACAGAACTTCCACCTGTTTAAGCATTGGATAAATCATTTGCTCAGACTGCTGTGGAATTGCGTTTGATGTTGTTGCTGTTCGAGCCCAAAGAGCCGTGAGACAGAATGGTTCCAGTTCGTGTATAGTGCCTGTCCAGGTTCGGAGCCCTGTGAAAAATCTTTTGCATGATCACCTTGAAGTGATTCCTGAATTTAACACCAACGAAGACATAAAACACAGGATTAAGGCAGCAGTGAGAAAATGCCAGCATCTTGCAGACGTATTCGGCGTAGTCCAGATGATGTGAGACGTTACAATTTGTGAAATAATCGATCTGATGATGAGTAAACGTCTGCAGAAAGATCACCAGGTTATAAGGAGCCCAACCGAAAAAGAACACGACTACGATGCAGAAGATGAGTTTGATAGAACGGTGTCTCTTGTTCGTTCGTGTGCTGAAGATGATCTGCAGGATTCTTGTGTAGCAGAAACCCATGAACAAAAAGGCGAAAAGAAAAAACATATTCTGTTGGTATGTAATGACCAAATATGCATAAGCGGAATTGTTCTCACAGTAAAGTTTATTAGGGTCTCCGGGGTCACTCTGGACTGAGTTGTAGATTGGGGCTGGCAACGCCACAGCCATGCTTACTACCCAAGTAATGATGGGCATCAGCGCAAATCCATGTCCTCTTTCCCAGTCTGAGAGAGGGTGCACCACAGCCATGTAGCGCTGAAAGGTCATCATCATCAGGAACATGATGCTGCTGTAAAATCCAGCGTAGAAGACGAAGCTGACGGTTTTACACGCAACATCTCCGAGCGTCCAACCCCAGATGTAGTAACAAGCCCAGAACGGCAGTCCGACTGTGAAGAGCAGGTCCGACACAGCCAGGTTGAGTATGTAGATGTTGGTCAACAATTTGAGATTCTCATAGAGCATGAGAATCACAAGAACCAAGATGTTTCCAATGAGACTGAGCAACACCACGATGCTGAAGAATAACGGGATAATGATGGATCCAACTCTTGCCACTACGTCCTTTTGACACAAGCCATTTTCAGGGCCAATTGTTCCATAATCATAATCCGTAGTATTTTCTAGAAAGCAAAAACATTATTAATGGAGACATTTTAAACATAGCTCTGTTATCTCACATTAAAGGCTAAATCTGTTACAATGAGCTCTTCATACATTAAAAAGGAACTTATTGTCCTGAATGTTGAATTTAGATCGGTGAACTGACACAATGCTTCGAGTGTGTTACAGTAGATTACAGACCTTAAAGGTAAGAAATTATCAGTTTTTACAATCATTGTACTTATTATATTATAATTATTACAATAATTATAGTTTAATTTACCCATTTTGTGCCTGTTTCTCCAGTTTGGTCTTCCTTGTAAATCCAAAGAATGACTCGAAAATATTTCAGCTCCTTTGGAGTTTGAAAAGAAACTCTTCTTCTGAAGGAAGACAAAAAGATGAATGGGGAAAGATAAATCCTCCAAACTGACCTGAGCGACAGTGGACTGGGTTTTTATGCCGGTACTGAGCATTAAAAACAATATCCTACCCCCAGCGTCAACACAGGTGTTTAAATTATAAGGAAGTTAAATGTGCAACGCTGAAAAGAATGACGCAGCACTGAGTTTCCTCCAATCTTCTAGCGCTTCTGGTCGACCTGATCCCACCATCCCTCAGGGTATGAGGAAGGTACGCATCAAGACTCTTCTCTGTTTTTGCATCTACTGTAGGTGGAGGAATG
>NC_062540.1:2806798-2834298 GCF_022655615.1 Tachysurus fulvidraco
TCACCATCAATTTCACTTGTAATATCATTATACACCTCTTCTTTCTTTACTTCCTCATCAGGGAACATTGGAATACATAATGCAATATATATTCATTATAACCTGTGCTTAATGTTTCCCCGTGTTTGTGTCCTTTCTGCATCAAACATTTCTGCTATAATGTTTCATCACACAAAATAACGCTGTGCAATAACAATGTCGTTAGAGTTGATTTCCTTTTAGAATTATACAGTTCTAGTATGTTCTAAAACACCTGGGGATGAGTGATGGGATGGTGTGATTTATAGCAGTTTCTTTAGGTCCTTGTTATGTTTATTGATGTAGAACAGCTGCAAAATGATTTCCTGTTCATCTTTTATTGTCTCTTCAAGTGTAAAGTGTGTAGTGGAAAACCTACTGAGCAAAAAAATAATCAAATCATTGACACTGGAAATTTTCAAATTTTTGAAGAACATGATTTTTAATACTTAAATTTGGATTATAAGGCAAGTCCGTGTTGGAGCCAACCAATCAGAATCGAGAATTAGGAAACACCAATGTGGTGTAATGTACATTTTTCATTTGTAAAGGAAATACAGCTTGTATGTGTGATTAAAAACAACCCACTCTTTCTCTCTCTCTCTCTCTCTCTCCCTCTCTCTCTCTCTCTCTCTCTCTCTCTCTCTCTCTCTCTCTCTCTCTCTCAGCTAAAAACATCGCTGGGTAAAGGTCGAGCGTTTATCCGATACTCTCTGGTGCACCAGCGGTTAGCTGACACCCTTCAGCAGTGCCTCATGAACCAAAGGGTCACCAGGTAACCTCTAAAGCTTCGTACATTTAAATTCACATGCACTCGCTTCACTTTTTTTTTCGTTTTGTTTTTGTTCCTGTAAACGATCAGGTTTACACAAGCGATCATTTTCATTGTTTTGGTATTGGTAATCTCTCTTCCCAGTGAAAGTTGTACTTCTTTAAAAAGAATTTCCCTATTTCTTTAGAGCCATGTCACGAGTGGAAGTTGCCCTTTTCAGGTGTTGATAGTTTAATAGGTCCATGTGCGTAAACAATCGAATATGTGCGTATGCCTCGAACTGGTACATGGTATATGGTTATGTCGTGTATGTGACAACGTTCTGCTCATTTGTGGCTGCTTCTAAGTACTGTTTTTGGGATGATGCTGATTTAACTGTTACCTGATTGAACTGTAGCACAAATATGCTTTGTTTTTTAAAATTACTTTAAATGCAGTCCAAAAGTCTGAAACTACATTGAAAATCTGGATTTTATTATTTTATTTTTTTTGCTTATCGGAAATAACAATATCGTAAATAGTGAATCGAATCTGTGGAGTTTATTCCAGCTCAAGACTCAAAAAAGCTAAAAAGGAGATCATCAATACTGTGACATTTGTGTAGATATTTTTATGGTGTACTCTATGTGGTTGAAAGGAATATCGTCTGTAATTGTATTCGTATAAAGAAAAAAACAGAGGATTTTTTACTAATGCTATTAGACTATTGGACATTTATTTATGTACAGAATTATTCACAATAAACATGCTTCCAGTTTTTGTGTTGATATTCCATTTCTATAATTACCTTTATACCTTAATAATTAAATTATTTATATATATATATATATATAAAGCTTGTAGAGCAATACAATCACCATGAAAACCGTTTTGAAATCATTAAATGATTTTTTTGGGTGAAATTATGCTATGAGGAAGCTTTAGCTCACAGGTGGAAATGTTCCTGATTGACTCATACACACAATACTGATAACGAGTGTTTATTCTGTAGTGACTGGTATTATTCCCGGAGTCCCTTTCCAAAGCCACATCTCAGTGCGGACATTATTAACTCTCTTTACGAGCTCAACGAAGTCCAGTTTGACGTCGCGTCCCGGGGTCACGACCTTGATTCAGCCTGGCCCACTTTTGCAAGGTAAGCAGAGCTTATGGCTCAATATACAATCGCACATTAGCGTAGCGACGTCATTCGAGTGTAGCATCGGTCCATCCTATATGCAAAATTCAACAAAACACATAAAAGTGTACAGAGTTTTACATAATGGCTTGAGAATGCTAGAACCTATTCTATTCTAGAACGTTAGTGTTTTTGTGCAATTCTTAAATGTGTGCTCACAGGAGGACTCTGGGAATGAGCAACTCCCCAAACCACGTGTGGAAAGCGCCGAGCCGCAGCTCCAGCATTAACAGCCTGGCCAGCTCATATTCACAGGTGATGTGCTTTAGAGCAAGAAGTAACACTGGAATTGTTACACACAAGACTGAAGAGAAGGTTAAATGAAAAGGTTTTATAGAATTCACTACTGCATGTTTCCAGTAGATGGCAGGATTTACCAAACAACTTCTCATTTTTCTTTAAGGACGATGATTTTCAATCCTTGCCATCGATTAGCTCTGTAGATTAACATTTACTCATTTGGGTGTTGCTCTTATGCAAATTAATAAAGTGGCAATTGAGTAGTTTTAGGGTTCAGGGTCTTGCTCAGTGAAACAACAGTGATAGCTTGGTGGTTCTGGTATTTAATAGTGACGTGACATACGGCTAAGTACGGTGACCCATACTTACCCAGAATTTGTTCTCTGCATTTAACCCATCCAAAGTGCACACACACAGCAGTGAACACACACACACACACCGTGAACACACACCCGGAGCAGTGGGCAGCCATTTATGCTGCGGTGCCCGGGGAGCAGTTGTGGGGTTCAGTGCCTTGCTCAAGGGCACCTCAGTCGTGGCCGGCCCGAGACTCAAACCCACAACCTTAGTCAGAGTCAGACTCTCTAACCATTAGGCCACGACTGCTCCTCATTAGGCCACGACTGCTCCTCATTAGGCCACGACTGCCCCCCATTAGGCCACGACTGCCCCCATTAGGCCACGACTGCTCCCCATTAGGCCACGACTGCCCCCCATTAGGCCACGACTGCCCCATTAGGCCACGACTGCCCCCATCATTAGACTTACAATCTTCCCATCATTAGACTTTAAGGTTAGCAGTAATAAGGTAATTGATGTATCTAGGAAATGTCCCGGTCAGGGTTACTCCTGGTCTTGGGAACCAGTGCCTTTGATGGAATTCTATTTCTTTTTCTTAAGACAGCTTTAGTCAAAGTTTTAAGTTATTCTCTATAGAGAGTTGCAGCTTTTGATCATTGTGTGTCTCTCTCCAGTACCAACTGTTTGTTTTGTACCATCTGTCTCTCAGGCCCCAGAGTTTCTCTGCAGTCCAGAGTTTGAGCATAGCTCGCTAAGTGAAACTGCAGACCCGTTGTCCGATTCTGTAATCACCACCATGGACGAGCTTCGTCTGGAGCTGGATCAGTCTGAGCTGAAACAGCGGGAGCTTGTGGAGCATGTTCAGCAGCTTGGCAGCGAGGCCACAGAGCTACGTGAGGTGGTGTCCACACTTCAGAGGCAGCTGGACATTTCATTAGCAGCTCAGTCTAACCATCAGGAGCTTCAGCTTAAGCTGGAGGTGCTGGCAGAGAGGGAACGGACACTAGCCCAAGATCTGGAGGTCCTGAGGGGACGTGAGGCTGTTAAAGAGGCAGCAAGTCAGACAATTCAGGAGAAGTTAGCAGCTGCAGAAAAAAGAAACCAGGAACTGTTGGCTAAACTAGATGGTGTGCTTGAGGAGAAGGGGCAGAAAACAGCCAGCCAATTTGACTCTGCCCAAAAGATCCATGAACTCCTGGATGGACTGAAGGAAGCAGAGAAAGGCAGGATAGAAGCACTAGCACATGGTGAAGAGAAAAGGATGCAGGCTGAACGTCTGGCTGAAGAGCTCAGAATGAAAGAGCAAGCCCTGAGAGATGGAGAAACTAAAATGGCCGCTTTAACAGAGAAGGGTACAAAGTTGATGAAGCAGGCTGAAGAACAACGTAATGCCATGGATAAACTCCAGGAGGACCTGTCAGTGAGAGAGAAGGAAGCGAGCGGTCTTCAGAAAGACCTGCAAGATCTTCAGTGCTGTCTGCAGGCGATGGAGCAACAGGCTTCTGAAGAGAAGAAAAGGTCTTTGGAGGAGAGAGAGGTGCTGCAGAAAAAGTTGAGCTCTTTAAAAGTAAGCCTAGAAGTTCAGGCGCAAAAACTAAAGTCCCAACTCAAGGCTAAAGAAACTGAACTTATTTCCAGTGTGAAGAAGATCCAGCATTTGGAGGCTGAAGCTGAGAAGATTGCAGCAGAGAAACAGGGTCTGAACGGGAGTATAGTAACGCTGGAGACACGCATCAAAGATCAGGCTAAGATGATAGACGAATACAAGACCAGTCTCACAGAGCTGAAAAACAAACTCCTCCAGACAGACAAGATCAACGAGGAAACCAAGAAGCAGCTGATGGAAAGCAAGGTTTCGTTAGAAAATGAACTGGCTGGTCTCAGGGCATCCGAAAAGCAGGTCAGAGGTCAACTTAATGATGCCAAAGTGACAGTGGATGAGCGAGGACAGCAGATGCGTGAGGAGAATCGCAGTCTGGATGAGAAGCTCCAGAAAGCCATCATGCAGGTTAAGGAGTCAGAAAGTGTTGTCCACAAGTTGGAGCAGGAGAACACAGATCTCAGGGAGGAGAACATAAAGAGTAAAGATGCAGTCACTGCAGTACAGGAAGAACTACGCAAACTTACCGACCAGATCAGGGGTCTAGAGCATAGCCTAGAGGTGGCAAACTATAATGAGGCAAACCTCACTTTACAGCTAAAGGAACAAAACTCCCAGCTGGAAGACAGAGAGAAGCTTTGTGAGGAGCTTCAAGAAAGATTAGATGAACTGGAAGCCCAGGAGGAAGAGCTGGCAGCAGGGAAGGCAGATGCAGAGCAAGCCTTGGAGAAGCAGAGGGATATGATTGAAAGGTTGGCGGCCCAGAGGACAGCGGTGGAAAAAGCTCAGCTGGAGACGAATGCCTGCCGTGCAAAGGAAGCCAAGGACATGGCCTCAAAAGTAGCAATACTGGAGGAGCAGCTGAACCTCAATGGGAAAGAAGTGTCCAGGCTTCTAGAGGAAGTGGTGGACTTAAAGGCCAAGCTGCTCTTTTCTGAGGAGGAGAATTTAAGGATCCAGACTAAGCTGGAAATCACAGAGGCATCTAGGCTAGAGCTGCAGACTTTGACAGAACATCTAAAAAAGCAAGCTGAGGAGCAGAACCGTATTCACATCAAAGAACTTCTACAGTCCAAGCAGCACATGGAGTCGATATCAATACAGCTCGACGCAGAAAGATGTGCTGTTGCTAAAATATCAGCCGAGTTCGCTGCAGCCCAAGACGACCTGGCTGTACTAAAGACCCAAAACGAACAACTGGTTATGGAGAACGCCGAGAGCAGAGAGGGACACCACAAAGCCAACACGGAGATGGCTGAGCTGGGACTGACCATCTGCAAGCTGACAGCGGAACGGGAGGAAGCTCAAAAATGCTGGGCAGCCCAGAGCACCCTGATCCACGAGCTGGAGGAGCGGGGCAAGCATGAAACAGATCGTCTGAATGCCAGCATGGCCGCACTGCGGCAGGAGAATGCCAGTTTGCGAGAGGAGCTCCTACAAACGGAGAAGCTTCCTGAAACTTTGCTGGAGCTGAAGGAGATGCTGGAGAAATCTGAGCGTGAGAGAGATGTGGCACATGAGGAGACAGCATCCATTAGGTTTCAGATGAGTACAGAGAATATGGCGCACCAAAACCAGGTGAAGGTAAGATGTTCTCAAAGACAAGAGAACTACGTTGGATATATCTGGATCAAATTTAAAGTAGCCTTTATTTGTCACATTTCTTTGCATATCCCAGCTTGTAAAGAAGCTGAGGTCAGAGCCCAGGGTCAGCCATGATACAACCCCCATGGAGTATATAGGGTTAAGGGCCTTGCCCACATTGCCAGCTTGGCAGTGCTAGGGATTGAACCCACGACCTTTTGATTAGTAACTAGGAGAAGCAGAGATTCTTTAAAAGAAAAAGAATGCATAACTTTATTAGTTGATGGATAAAGTAGAGAAGGTTAAAGGTTGAGCAGCAGCACCTTGGAGGAGCTGAATATTTAAACTCATGTCATTCTGATAAGTAGGCCTAAACTTTAAACACCAAGCCTAAAGCCTTGAGCTACCATGTAATAAATCCAGTATCCAGTATAATATACTGGCAGCTCACATCATATCTATTCGGTCTATAAGTGGTGCTACATTGTTGAGGTTTTTTTTTTTTTGTATATATTATTGCAAAAAACCTTTAATACTCCAATTCGTTTTTCTTCCTTAGAGCTTAAATGACAAGCTTGAGAGTTTAAAAGCGCAGCTAATGTCTGAATGCGAGAAGACGTCCAGCCTGGAGGTCAGAGTCACAGAGTTAGAGGTCTGTACATTTCTTAAATTCGTTGAAAACGTTTAAACGATGCTCACTTTTTTTTTCTCAGTTTAATACCAGAGCTTGTTACCGCTTGGCATTGCTTCTGCTTCTGCTATCCTTCACGATCTTGTGATGTTTAAACAGCCGTGTGACTCAGTGAAATGGATATCCATTCCTGCTAGACATTTGTCAGACTAATAAGCTAATAAGAAGCACATTAGCACGTGAGCAGTCAGTGCGTATAAGACCCAGTCACAGGGTGTGAGGATGAAAAATGGCAGTCATTCTGCACTGACACCCGGCTCACTATTTGTTTTAATCGGAATGTTCCTGCTCCTGACTCAGTAACGACATCTATGAGTATTGAAATCTTATTCTTTTCAGTACGTTGTATTCCGTATAGACAAACGTAGACCGTCGAAGTAGCCAAGGTCTGTGTTTCTGCAGAATTTGAATTCAGACTGCTCTCGACTGATGGGGGACAAAGATTCGCACATTACGAAGACGGAAAGCCTGATTCGCTGTGCAGAGGATGAAATTCAGCAGCTGAAGGAGAGAGCGACATGGTAACACACTCTTTCTACGCACAAATGCATTTTCTCAACACTTATCTCCTTCCCAAACTCCCACCTCACTTCTCCTCTGTCATAATGACGAAGGAGCCTGTGTAGCCTCTTGTGGTTGCTAAGTAAAATCTGGTGTGGGGTTCCCTCGCAACAGCTCATCACACTTTGTACTTCACCAACACAATAACATACTGACATGATAAAATCACAGCAGATTTTTCACAAGGCTGTATATATCTTTTATTATAAACAAGTTAGGGCGAGTAATATCTTAGATTATGTAAACTTTTCTGACAAGCGGTAGCTATCATAATACAATTATGTGTGGTTTAGCTGTTAGCTAGTAAATTAATACAACCTAAGGAAGGTTAGCATTTAACACGGTGTGGAGTTCGGTCTGTTTTTTTTCTTCAGAAACTGACAGCATGTTTTGCTAACAGGACAGTTAGAGAGCAAGAGTTACGTGAACGCAATTTGTAGGAAGTTATTTAATTTTTTTTCAGCCACTGATTGTCTGAGGCGCAGTACAGAGTTAGCATAGCACTAAGCCTAAAGCTAACTGTCACGGTCGAATGCAATTAAAGCAGGATTCTGACACAGCAGGGTGCTAATCATCAAGGAAATGTACATTTGTGAACTTCCTGAATTCTTGTAATGTCATCCAAGTCATTAAAACGTTTGGATATTATGCAAAACAGAAACGCAGACACATAGAAAGGGATGGAGAAGTAGATATGGCTCCCAGCAGGGTTTGTCTGTCTCCCTCAGACTGTTTCCTCCTGACACAATTTCTGTATCTGACCTTAGCTTCCTCTCTCTTTTCCTGGTCCAGTGTGCAGGAGGCTCTTGCACTAGCACAAACGGAGAAAGGCGAGCTGAAGGAAAAGTTGGAGAAGGTTCAGTCTGATGCTCAAGCCGAGCAAATCAAAATGTCTGCCGAGATTGAAGACCTCGGCAACACGAAAACCAAGCTGGAGGAGCGGCTCATCGAGCTCATCAGGCAAGTTCAACACCGCTCTTTAGTTCTTCTTCCATCTACATTTATCTTCTTATCAGTTTTTACACTCTTTTACACTCTTGTTTCATTTCACTTACATTAGGCAACTTAAAGATACTCGATATAAAATGTGGCCATTTTGCATCATTGAGTCATCATGACATCACTAACCTGCACAGTCCACAATAGTGTGTAGAGTCATTATGATATCACTAGTAGACACAGTACACTGTAGTGTTTTTAGAGTCATTGTGATATCACTAATAGACACAGTGCACTATAGTGTGTATAGAGTCATTGTGATATCACCAATAGACAGTACACTGTAGTGTGAATAGAGTCATTGTGATATCACTAATAGACAGTACACTGTAGTGTGTATAGAGTCATTGTGATATCACTAATAGACAGTACACTGTAGTGTGTATAGAGTCATTGTGATATCACTAATAGACACAGTACACTGTAGTGTGTATAGAGTCATTGTGATATCACTAATAGACAGTAGACATTATTGAACAATGTGTGAACTCTGGTGTTCTGTGCAGGAATAAAGGAGTCAGGTCTTGTAATTCTGTACTGATAAGAGCTTTCACACTGCACTCACTCCTTGACTCAGCCCTTGAGTGTGTGCTGACTATTTTTTTTCTGCTATAAAACAAGTGTACAAGTCAAAAGCAGAATAATCAGAATGACACCAGGGGAGGGACAAACTATGAAGCTTTCTTTAATCAACAAACTTTTCTCCTTAAAATGGCACCAGACAACACAACGATCCCGTGGGGTTCTGTAATCAGTGCGTGGTGTGTGTGTGTGTGTGTGTGTGTGTGTGTGTTTGTGTGTGTGTGTGTGTGTGAGCATTTGTTCTTGTATGTGTGTTTGTAGCATCAAGTGATTTTTATGTTATCAGGAAATGTCCTGCAGTGGACCCAGCATGGTTTAGGGCAGTTTTATTCCCTCTCACAGTGAGAGAGAGAGTGAGTGAGTGTGAGAGAGAGACAGAGAGTGAGTGTGTGAGTGAGTGTGTGAGTGAGTGTGTGAGTGAGTGTGTGAGTGAGTGTGTGAGTGAGTGAGACAGAGAGAGAGAGAGAGAGAGAGAGTGAGAGAGAGTGTGAGAGAGAGAGTGAGAGAGAAATACGGAAAATTTTTTACTCTTCTTCTTTACTGTTGCCCATGTTCTTTCTTTCTTTCTTTCTTTCTTTCTTTCTTTCTTTCTTTCTTTCTTTCTTTCTTTCTTTCTTTCTTTCTTACTTTTTAGTAAATGTGTAATTGGTATAGAAATGCATTGAAGTAAAACTTGTGTGAAAAATGTGAGTCTTTAAGGCGAGTGTGTTGCATGTAAAGGGATGTGATTTAGTTTAGTGTAGTTTGGCTGATGTTCTGAGGTTTTTTCTGCTCAGAGCTCAGCGTGTTATCAGGGCCTGTATTCAGGTGCTGAGTAGAATTTAGAGTGTAGCAGGTGTGTATCATTTATCCTCTTCCCTCTCTCAATTTCCCTCCGCTGTGTCTGATGCAGAGATAAGGATGCTCTGTGGCAGAAGTCTGATGCTCTGGAGTTTGAGCAGAAGCTGAGGGCGGAGGAACAGTGGTGGTTAGTGGACCGAGAGGCTACACACTGTCTACACTGCAACAGCCAGTTCACATGGTGGCTTCGTAAGCATCACTGCAGGTGGAAAACACTCACCACACACACACACACACACACACACACACACACACACGCACACTAACAAACACACTCATAGTTTTGCCGAAAACTGTAAATACATCCATCCATCTGTCTATCTGTTTACATCTATTCATTCATCCCTGCATTCCTCCCTCATCTATCCATCTATTCATCTTGCCATTCTCACATCTATCTATGTTTCTTTCTATCTATCTTTCTTTCTTTCTTTCTTTCTTTCAAATTATTACAAAATATTACAAAAGGCCTGAATCCATGTTCAGAGCCGTAGATGAATGAAAGGAAGGATGATGTAATAAAGTGTACAGCCAGAAATCCTCGTATTTACAGTTTCTTAATTATTATTTAATAACTTACAGCTTACTGTGTGGTTGACAGTAATCCTTCTGCTGTGTTTGTGTGTGTGTGTGTGTGTGTGTGTGTGTGTGTGTGTGTGTGTGTGTGTGTGTGTGTGTGTGTGTGTGAATTAGGTTGTGTGGGCGGATCTTTTGCTACTACTGCAGTAATAACTTTGTGAGTACGAGGTCCGGGGTGAAGAAGGAGCGCTGCTGCATGGAGTGTTACACACACCACAGTGCCGTGGTGGAGAGATTCACCCGCTCGGAAATCAGCAGCACCACCGACACACCTGCAGAACACGCACACACCGCCAGCGCAGCACCACCTCCACCTGCTCCCCCATACATACCTACACCCAGAGTTACAGGTACACACACACACACGGCCAGTCAGCACCACCTCCACCTGCACCCCCATACATACCTACACCCAGAGTTACAGCTAAACACACACACCCACTGCCAGCACAGCACCACCTCCACCTGCACCCCCATACATACCTACACCCAGAGTTACAGCTACACACACACACATCACACACACGGCCAGTCAGCACCATCTTGTCTACAGTCTACACCATGGATTGCAAGTAAACACACATCACACACTCACACACATTTGCGCACACACACACACAGCCAGTCAGCACCACCTCAACTTGCACCACCGCACATACCTCCACCGAGTTACAGGTACACACACACACACCACAACACACACACACACACACACACACACACACACACACACACACACACACACACACACACACACACACACACACACACACACACACACACACAGCCAGCCCCAATTCAAAAATTTCTTACAGTTTTTTCCACTTTAGTGCTTTAAAGTTCTTAGTCTTTGTGTGTGTGTGTGTGTGTGTGTGTGTGTGTGTGTGTGTGTGTGCGAGAGAGACTATGATTGCATGCACACACTGACACTTGTAGCTTCTATAAAAGCAGCATGTGCACTTCAACAAGACAAAAGCGTCTTCACACAGCAGGAGTGTTTCATCCTGATAACCTCTGAGTGAGAGCAGGGAGCAACGCCACATTCAGCTCCAGTCTTTTCACAGTCTTATCACAGCTTCATTCAGCACTAAAACAATTTACTCCCAACAACTGCGTGTTTTAGTTTCTTTTTGCTCCTGGGTTTTGTGTATCTGACCGCACCAAAGTGTAAAATATGAGTCAGAGGAATGGGCTCATCTGATTTAATGGATATTTTCTACAATCTTTATTTCTAAGATCTTTATCCTAAGTTTATTATTATTATTATTATTATTATTATTATTATTATTATTATTATTATTACTATTATATTTTTATTTTTTTTATTTGTATTTTTTTTATTATTATTATTAATGTCAGGGGCTTTAAGGGGAGTTCACCTGGGTCTAACCTAACATTGGCAACTTCTGGCATCATGAGAAACAGCAGCAGTTGACAGCTAGATGTGGTCGTGTCCAGAGATGCAATAAACTTGGACTTCACTCCTTTGTCTCGTGTTATAGGATGCACATAAACACTGCTGAAATTTATAGATCAAAATATTCCAGTAGAACGGTTCATTATAGCGGCATGAAAACGCTGCATGGGCCTCCCATTTATACCCGTTAGGGTTGCTATGGCAGCCTGTGGTAGGAAGAATAAAAGTGCTGCATTATGTTTCAGCAGAATTTCTGATTAAAGTGTCTCAGATATGTTCCATTAAAACTTTTCAATTTTAATTCATATCAAGAGCAGAATACTTGAAATATTCGTATTTAATCTTGAAAACAGACCGAAGATTTTGCTGAAACGAAAATAGAACAAAACTAGAATCTGGTCTATTTTTCAGGGATGTTCGCTGGTCCTACTGTAGATGTGTCAAGTCCTTAAGTTTCTGCTGGTTTCCTGCTACTTTTTATGTCGTCCGCACTTCCGATCTCGTCTAATCTTAAGCACAAGCTAGGCTGAGCGCGTTGATAGGGTTTGTGTGATGTGCATCATACAGCCTTTTTTTTTTTAATATTAGTACAAAAGGAACTCAAAAAAAGGAGCTTTTTCTTTACTAAAAAAAAAAATGAAACTGTGAAAGCCCTCTTTTTTTCCAATACAGTATATCTGAAATCCTTACACCCCAGTGAGTAAGTCAAGTCTGAGAGTGGCGACGAAAATCTCATGCATTGTTCCAAGGTGTAAGAAACTTCAGGCGGCATCTAGAATAGAAAGAATTTTCCACCTAAATCCCTCGAATAAAAAAAGCCGCTCAGTCCGTAGGTCAGTTCTGCGGCATTTCGTTGATCTATTGCATCACCCAGCAGCAGCATGACAAAAGTAATTCCATTTATAGAGTAGCTCCAGTCCTCAGCGTGCTGTTGTGCGTGTTGTATCCATAATTGCCTGCTGTTCATCTTATCAATAAAGCCCTCTGTTGGTGTAGCGTCTCTCCGGCGGATATCGTTCTCAGAGCCGAGCGCGAGAAGTTGTTTCTTGCAGCCGCCACTTTACCTTATTGATTTGTGTGTATTTCAGCAGTGGGGATCGCGTAAGGGATCCAGTCAGCGGTTCCTCCGTAATTTAGGGCTTTTTACATAATTGTCTTTGCTTTGAAACTTGAGCGTTGAAGATGAGATGCTCAGAATCATTCGCGCTGTGTGTTAATGGCGTCTTTTGATCTCGAAGTACTCCTCAGTTCTCATCTGGAGATGTGTCCCTTGTTTTGTTTTATAGAGCTTAGATAGCTTTATGTCCAGTTCTTTAATTCTTTTTGACAGTTTATATAGTACAGATTACGTCACTGGACTCTCATCTTCAACGTATAAAATCCACATTTACTCAAAAGTCTCTGCTGCTGATTTTGTTTTAAAACCCTTGAGATTTCCTGAAACATTCAGCTGTCCTGCGCTGTTTTGAAGTCCTTAAGATTTCAGTCTCCACCCTGTGTGTGTGTGTGTGTGTAGAGTTTGTGCATGTTCTCCCCGTCCTCCGCGGGTTTCCTCCAGGTTCTCCAGTTTTCTCCATCAGTTCAAAGACATGTGAGCTGATTGGCATCTCTTAATTGTCAGGAATAGACTCTAGGTTCCATATGACCCTGTATAGGATCAGTGTTTAATGAAGATGGATGAAGGAAGGGAGGGATGGATGGAGGGAGGGTTGGGTGGATGGATGGATGGATAGATGGAGTGAGGGAGGGAGGAATGGAGGACGGGAGGAAGGGGAAAAGGGAGGGATGGACAGAGGGAAGGATGGATGATGGATGGAGGGAGGGATGGATGGATAGATGGAGGGAAAAAGGGAGGGGTGGACAGAGGATGGATGGATGGAGGGAGGGTTGGATAATTGGATGGAGGGGTGGATGGATAGATGGATATATATATTTCTGGGTTAAATTTTTCTTCCTACCATTAAATTTTCATTCATGTATAAAGTACATATGAAGTGAAGCATTTAAGTGATTAAAGAAATTACACTTTGTTCTTCATCTTCTTCCTGTGTTTGTTTGTGTGTGTGTGTGTGTGTGTGTGTGTGTGTGTGTGTGTGTGTGTAGTAACTGATCCAAATGTAAAGCATGATGATGGAGTGTATGACATCATCACAGACGATGAGGTAAACGGGCTCTACGACAGCGACACACTTTCACAAACAACCGCAGAGTCGCTGGACGGAGAAGCTGAGAGCCGGAACACTCAGGAGCCGTGAGTCGAATAACACACACACACACACACACACACACACACACACACACACATACACACTGTGTGTGTGTGTTTGTATATACATGTAGGTTATATGTGTGTAGATAAGTAGAATGTGACTTGGTGTGTGTGTGTGTGTGTGTGTGTGTGTGTGTGTCCTGTAGAGGTGTTTCTGGTAAAGCAGTGGTTACTGAGGAAATGCCCCCATCTGTACAAGATGCTGAAATCCATCTACTCAAATCAGGAGAACTTGCGTGAGTGTAGAATGACGACATGACAAAATTTAACGATACGTTATATGCTTCCTAATAATTGCTGTCAAAATTAAAAAGAAAATCAAAATAAAAATGTGTATTTTCTTACATTTAAATAACAATACTAATAAATTACTAGAAATAATAATAATAATAATTTTAAAAAATATTTACTTCTCTAAAAACATAAAACCTTTCACAAATTTAAAGAGTGAAAACAGTTTATTGAATCTGCAAAATCAATATTAAAAAATACAGACAGAAGATTTTGTTAGTTTTTTTTTTTTTTTTTTAAATCACTTGTTCATTAGTGACAGTGATAGTACCCCCTTTTCCACCAGAAAGAACCGAGTGCTGGTTCAGAGCTAGTGCTGGTTCTAAGTCGATTCCACTGGCGAACCTTCTAAGAACCGGTTTGCCTTTCCATCGGTTAGAGAGCCGTCACAGCGCCGAGTCTGACATCACTGTATACATGTCATGCGCAACGCTAGCGCAGCAGCGGCAAACACAACAACAACAACGGTAAATGTTGCTTTACCGTTAATGCTCATGGCTTCGTGAACCTACATCAGCATCCAAACACGGCGAATCCAACGTGTACGTGCAGCTCCGTGTAATCTGTATAAACGGAGGCTGTAATCAATAAAGTACATAACGTTATTTTATCATTAACACAGAAAAAATGTAGCTTTAGCATGTAGCTACCTACTATCATGTGTGCTGATAACTGATCATATTGCGGTAAAGTAAAAGTGTATTAAACATTAGTATACTTAAGGCACATTATCACAGTCGCTAACAGTAGCCCCGCCCACAGCTCCTGACACATGCGGTTTAAGTCTAGACCAGCAACTTTTTGATGTTACTTAAGAACCACTTTTCTTGGTTCAGAGCTAGTGCTTTGGCTGTTGAACAAGAAAGAAGTGGTTCTAAATTAGGCTCTGCTTCCGAACCAGCACTAAAACTGCCTTGGTGGAAAAGGGGCAAGTCAGTAGTCACACAGCCGCAAGTAAACATCTCCACAATCCTACCACATTAGTCATCTGAGAAATCAGACTGAAACACGTCATCATGATATTCCCGTCTTTTAAAAAAAAAAATCAGTGGTCTTCTCTGACACACAATATTACATTTCATGTCTGAGAAGAAAACACTTCAGACATTTTCATTTTAGATTATATCATTTTAGTTTTAGTTATTATTGAGCCACTTGTATGATGTGTGTAGCTCCTTAGTCCTGCTGCACATCGACCAGATCCGGCAGTTTGGAGACGCTTCCCGTGAGCTCTTCATCAAGTCCAGTTGCTACAGCATCATCTCCATCACCGTACACGAGCACGGCCACGCCGTCGGCTGGGTTTTCTCATCCGAGCCAAAGAGCATCAGCTTTAGTGTCGTCTATAGAGAATCTACAAACACACCTGAGGAGCAGGCCAAGGTAACACACACACACACACACACACAGGAGACTCCTTCACCACACCATACCCACACACAAACAAACACATACACACATAGAGGAGACTCCTTAACCACATTTTACACACACACACACACACACACACACAAAACATCTCACACTGGAGACTACTTAACCACATTTTACACACTCACACACAAACATACACACACACACATCTCACATTGAAGACTACTTAACCACATTTTACACACACACACACACACACACACACACACACACATAGAGGAGACTCCTTAACCACATTTTACACACACAAACACACATACACACACACACACAGGAGACTCCTTGACCACATTATTCACACACACACACACACACACACACACACACACACACACACACACACAAACACACACACACACAGAGGAGACTCCTTCACCACGTTACACACACACACACACACACACACACACACACACGAGACTCCTTGAACACATCATACACACACACTGAAGAGTCCTTCACCACGTCACACACAAACACACACATACACAATTGTATGACTAAGGCTTTAAAAAGGCTTTATTTTCCACAGAATTTTTCAGTTGAACATTTATTAATTTTTGTATCTTGGTATTTAGTAGAAGTATTCCTATATATATATATATATAAATGAGTGTTCATCTTGCCCCAGGTTCTGATCCCCCTGACTCGGTGTAACGCGCACAAGGAGACCATTCGTGGCCAGCTGAAAGCCAGAAACCCCGGAGTCTACACACTCATCTTTGACAACTCCTACTCCAGGTACAATTGGTTTTAAAACACAGCCTTTCACTCTAGCTGAGAGGTAAAAGAATTCAAACCCAGAGCCGGTGTGTTATCTACACTTACACCACAACGGGCTAGGTGGGTTAATTTTCAACAACAGCACTGCTCTGAGAGGTTTATGTATATTTATGACGCTATACTAGCGTTTCTATGGTAACGTTTCAATCAAAGGGGCATGTACGGTAAACACTATGTAAGGGTGGGACAGGAAGTAATGTCTTGCCTCGTGAACGTTTCACAGCGTACATTTATCTGTTTGGAAAACAAAAGGATATCCTAGGTTAACAATTTCATTGTATACAACAAATAAAATCTCAGGATTGTTGCAATGATGATGGATTATTTTTCTGCAACAGCACACGCCGCAGTTGTGCTTTAAATCGCGATGATGTCGGTTTGTGATCGTTTCTCTAGGTTCATCTCCAAGAAAGTCAACTATCACTTGACCACCGAAAAGCCCATCATCTACGATGGAAGTGACTGCCCTTAGACCCACGCTGGATTTTTCTTTTTTTTTATTTTGTTCCCTTTTCAGCACAACATGTTGATCTTCGTTTGGTTAGCACTACAAAAACGAGACGAAGATCCGAAGGAGCGCTCGGAGGCCGTGTTTGTTATTAACGATGTGCCTTTCTGCTTATTAATAACGTGTTCCTTTCTTTAAATTTTTAATCACTGCACTTTTTAAACAGCATATCACATTAGACGTAAAAGCCAAGCTACACACTACATCATCAGTCTGCTGCTAATGGAAGGGAATTATATATTTATATAAAAACATATTTCCGGATTTTCACACGAGGTTTCTCGAGCGAAAACGTCTTTTTAAACTCCAGCTCTAAAAGCAAATCAAAGTAAAACGACACTTTTTTCCCTCTCAAAGCGGAGACGGCACAATTTACCAAAGCTGGAGGTTTCTCACAGTCAGGGAGGTTTTTTTAATACTGTAAATTGCAGCTAAGTTCTACATTACGGGCGACAATCAAGTACGACGTCTAAAATATCCAGGTGCTGTGAGGTAACTGTCGCCTCGACAACCAAAGACAAGTCAAGGATGATGAAGCAACACACACAAACACACACACACACACACACACACACACACACACTATACACACTATAGCTTTTAGAGGTAGAGTGTGTGGTGGTCTGGGAAAAACCTTTTATACTGTATGTAGAAATTTTCACCAGACATTTTTTTTATCTCCTGTGATGTATCTCAAGCACAAGCAACGTTCTGACACTAAATTAAAGAACGTCGAGAAAAAATTGTTTGACATTTCGACAGCCGGCGTCTGATTGCGAGTTGTTCGCCATGTGACGAACTCACCTCGTAAACGTGGGAAAGTTCTGAATAGCAGCATTTTAGCATCAACGCAAAGAAAGAACAATAAAACATCCGACGCTTGATGTTTTTTAGCAACCGGCTACACAAATACCTGCAGCGAGGGTTGTATAATTTCCTCCTCGATACTGTTACCATAACATTATTATATTATTATATTGTTATTATTATATTATCATTATCATAATTTCTTTTAAATGTAAACAGTGCCACTTGGTTTTAACGTCGAGGCTGCGAGCGACCATGTCGGTAGCCTAGGATGTGGTAGCCTAGTGGTTAAGGTGTTGGGCTACCAATCGGAAGGTTGTGAGTTCGATTTCCAAGTCCACCAATCTGCCACTGCTGGGCCCCTGAGCAAGGCCCTTAACCCTCAATTGCTCAGTTGTATAAAAATGTGATGATAAAATGTAAGTCGCTATGGATAAGTGCGTCTGCTAAATGCTGTAAATGTAATGTTGAGTTTCGGTCACTTGCTGAACTCAGAGTTGTGTTCAGTGACATTTAACAGCTTTTCCCACACCAACACACACACGTCTCAGGGGTTTTATCTCACTAAACAAACAACACGAAACACGAACACTAACATCAGCCAAAGTGCCTTAAATGAATGAAGTACTTGGAAAAGAAAGTCAAACATCTCCAAGCTTTTATACCAATCTGAATTAAAACACTTACACAGATAATCTATGTTTTTTTTTTTTTTTTTTTTTTTTTTTTTTTAAATCTGTTAAATTACAAATGTAAAGAATTGTTTATTATTTAAAAGTACTTGTTTATGTGAAAAACATGATGAAAGACAGGGAGTCGTTTCTCGTTTCAAATTTTTTTTTACTTATTCGTCTATTTGTCGTTACAAGAATTGTTCGCCATCCAAAGCAGCACTGCGATAATCAACGTGTCATGGAGAAAACAACGTTATTTACAATTTTAAAGAACAAACACTAAGCGTCCGTCGCAGTGGGCCGAGGATATGCTGGTGACATTCACGGTGTTTCCAACATCTCCTGGAATATTCATTTTATCTGTGGTACATGCACGGAGTCAGCTTCACCCTTCTGTCCTCTTTCCCTCCTAGTTATCACAAAAAAAAGTTGCCATTTTTTAATTTTTTTGTTTTAATCATTTTATTGTTTCATTCTATGTTTTGACGCAGCCGTAAAGCCGACGTGACCGCGGCTGCTTTCAGCTGAGTATCACAACACTGCAGGATTTTCTACACGGTTTCGTTCGAGTCGTTCTTTGGTTTTCACGTACGGATATACATCTCATGTTTTTTAGACAGATGTTTTTAAGAGCGTTCCTGGTCACTAAGGTGATATACAGGTGATATACAGTATGTAAACTCTACCGAGCTTTCACAAGTCGCTGTTATGAGTTTGTTGTACATTTTAAAACGATGTAATAAATTTTTATTTAACGATTGTTAGCGGTTTTTTTTTTGTTTTTTTTTTTACGATTTTTTTTTCATTTTCTATAACTTAATAAGCTGTTTGTGTCTTATTAACTTCAGGAGAAAGAGAGATAGAGAGAGAGAGAGAGAGAGAGAGAGAGAGAGAGAGAGAGAGAGAGAGAGAGAGATGAAAGTCCAGTGCAGGAACTGCTTCTTGTAATGTAAGTGATAACAGAATAGTCACAGAACTATAAACCGATAAGATGTAACTATGTGGTGTTTTTTATTCTTTTAAATTTATCATCATCCACAAGCCGCTGCAGCAGAAGACAAACTAAACACTTGAAGTGCTGTTATTAGAAAATAATCCACTTCTAGTCACAGCTTCACCTCTGGCAAAGTGTTGACACTGGAGACTCCTTTTTCTAAACTTTAGGGGGGGAAAAAATCACATTTTGAACAATCAGATTCAAGAATTGAACAGCATTGTATTTAATGATATAGATCACGTTTTAAGCATAAAACGCTCACGTTACATCATTTAGTGAGGAACTAACAAATAAGAAATACATTCAAAATGCTTTCCTGACTTTTTAATCACGTCTTTTCGGCTGCTTTAGAAGAACAGCACTTATAGTCTTAAAGTCTTAAAAATATTCAGTACTCTTATAAAATCACTCAGAGGAAATGGTCCATAATTTCTACAGTTTCACGGCATCAACATTCTCTCAAGGTGTTTAAAGAAAATGTGTACAAGTGAAGAAGTGCTGTCTTGCTTTTACTCAGTTAATGAGGGTGGACATATAGGAGGAAGGAAAGCGTTATTATGTACTGTACAGTAAGAAGGAGGGAAGAAAACGGACCAGTGATGGACTGTTTATAGCTGTTACAGTATGTAAGATGTGAGAACAGGAATATTGACTCAGTATGACATTACATGTAGCTCTGAACTGGTAGATCACTTCGACCTCGAGTCACAACACCACTGATAGTTTTCCTGTAACAGGAAAGTGACTTATTCGTGTTTCATGGAACCATTCAGTTGCTTGCTTTTCTACAGATTGCCTTTTGATTATTCATCTCTTTTGAGCTTTGTGCCATAAAAACCAAAACTTCATCAGAAGTGATTCTTGAGGAACCAAAACCTATTTTTAACTGAGCAATCTGAGTCTCGACGCATGCCACAAGAGGACGTGTCTGGTAATTCATCCTGCGTAATCTACATTTGCCTCCTGACTCTGCTTCCTTCACTCGGTGCTGATTGCTGATTGCGTCCTCCAGCACCGTGTCTCGGTCTCGGTTCACAACACAAACGCTCAGGAGATTTGAGTCTGAACCTTTTCTGGCTCCATAATCCCGGCGGGACAAACACATGGGCTGATGCGCCTCAGTGGGTGATGAGATTGCTACCAGTATCGCAGAGCAACACACGTTCCCTTAAGCTGGACAAAAGGTTAGGAGACCAGTTCATCAGTAAACAACCAAACTGGGAGTGTTTCGTAGCGTGACTGAGCGCACGTCAAACCTCTGTGCACTTAGATGAGCTGTTTAAAGGAAACCTAGAAAAAATACAAACATACATGAGGAACAAGGGACAAGAAATGAGTGAACTGAGGAAGGAAGCAAGGAAGGAAGGAAGGAAGGTATAGTTAGGTATAAGATTGAAGGGAAGAAGAAGGTTAGTGCGGAAGAGAATGATGGAAGTAAGAAATAAAGGAACGGAGTGAAGAAAGGAAAGGAAGTAAATAGTGTAAATAAATAATAAATATATATATATATTTATATATAAAATAAATATTAAAAATATAATAAATAAATATACATATAATAATTAAGTAAATAAAATCAATAAATTCAAAAATAAAAAATATAATAAATATAAATAATAAATAAATATAAATAAAAACAAATAAATAAATATATAAATAAAAATGATAAATGTAAATATATATATAAATAATTAAGTAAAATAGTAAATAAATAAATAAATAAAATTGTAATAAATAAATAAATGTCATAAGTAAACATTAAATGAATGAATGGATGAGTTTAGATATTCATCTAAGTCTGAAATGTACTTAGTTTCTGACCAGTGAACTGTAAGGAATTTATGAGCTAATAATGTAATAATTGTTTGTTTTATCGAATAATTATTTTGTTTTATAAAACCATAAATTGTCTCCTCCAGAGAAGTGACTGAGAAATAAATGAGACCGGTTTACAGCGTGTCTTTGGGGTACCGTTACCGGTACCGCTTGCGCGTCACCGGGTGCGAGTGCGCGCGCTCCGCGTGGCTATAAAGGAAACTGCGCGCGCTCCGGTGGCGTTAAGAGTGCGCGAGGGGGTTGTTCAGAGAGCTGGAGCCGACATGATCACTCTGTGCACCGGAACCGTGTGGTTTATATCGCTTACAGCAGCCGTAAGTACTGAGATCTTCTCTTACCGACATCACAGACAGTGGAGACCTGAAGTCAACATGTTTATTGTACTGGGTTTATTAAGAGTTTTAGTGTTTAGTGTCTTGTTGCTTCTTAGAGAAACCTTTTTTTTTTTGTTTTGTTTTGTTTTTGCATTTATGTTAATGAATTATTCAGTAAGATTATTTCTAATGTAGAGTGTAACTATATGTATAAAACTTTATGGATGCCAAGCTACATGTCTGTAGGGTTCATCTACAAACCCTATAGATTTACTTTACAAACTTTCATGGGGAATTCTTATGTAGAGTGTGTAGTACAGGTGTAATGCAATGCTAATGTGTGTGTACCTGGGCTTGGGTGAAGCGGACACTGCCTACTTTTGTGTGTGTGTGTGTGTGTGTGAGAGAGAGAGAGAGAGAGAGAGAGAGAGAGAGAGAGAGAGAGAGAGAGAGAGAGTGTGTGTGTGTGTGTGAGAGAGAGAGAGAGAGAGAGAGTGTGTGTGTGTGTGTGTGTGTGTGTGTGTGTGTGTGTGTGTGTGTGTGTGTGTGTGTGTGTGTGTGTGTGTGTGTGTGTGTGTGTGTGTGTGACTGTGAGTGTGTGTGTGTGTGTGTGTGTGTGTGTGTGTGTGTGTGAGTGTGTGTGTGCTTAACCCTATCACTATGCACTGATACAGGAAACTCCAGAAAACCCCAAATGTATAAATATCATTGTAAACAGTGTTTTCTGGCTCTGAAAGTTTCTCAACTTCAGCGTTGTCTTTTTCGTAAGTAAACATAAAATTCATACAGTTATTAATTTCCTTTGTGATATTTTGCAACCAAATTAAATTGGTCTGTTTCCCAAAATATAATCAAACTAATCGAATGCACACAAACTGACGAGGAACTGATGCCAGTTTTTGTACAAACTTGATATGTAACATTGTGCCATGAAAGTAAACTCTTTTTTTTAATGTGATTTTTTTGTGTGCTTGCATTGAAGAAAGATCTCCTCCTTTTTGATCTCGACTTATTTGGACCTCCATGATATGACAGAACTCTGTGTATAACGACGCTTAACGACGATGTGTAACACAATACACACACACTGACACTAGAGGGCTTCACTGTAAATGTGTTCTCTCTTCGACACTGTTAGTTAATACACTTCCTGTCTGACATGTTTACATAATAAATGTGCCCTAGTGGGTCAGACTTATTTCTTTCTTAACCAGGACAGAGATCTTTGAATCAGCGTGCTAATTTCTCATCATGCATGCACGAGTGTGAGGTGGAATAAGATGTCCCAAACTAATTGTGTTCATTTAGGCTTGGGCATGTCAATGCTGCCCAGCAGAGCTGCCACACGGCCACCATGTTTCCTTCTCTACACCGATATCATGTCTCATGACAGCTGTAAAGGTCTCTGCGTTACATTAAAGCTGCTGTAAGCAGTTTTATAAACAAAACAATCCGAATAACTGTCAACGATATCATTAAAATACATGGTCTTGTGAGGAAAAACTATCCTGGGTGTTTAACTATCCTCCAATCTGTCCATTTCTCTGCACAGAGATGGTGCACAGGAAGTCCATATAAGGTAAGTTTTTTTTCACTGAAGCCCCAGTGAAAATATCAGTGTATGTTTTCATCTATTCGTGACAGAAGCTGATAAAACCTAACGGTAAGTGTAACATCGAGTGTTGCGGATAAAGGATTAACCCACAAAATGTGCCAGATTGTTAAGAATTGAAATTGTTCTGTAGAGCGGGTGAATAGAAGAGTGATATTCGGTCTGGATTTTCAATCCCAGAGCTTTAGAGCTTATTACTAGTTTCTGATCTAACTGGCTAACATTACACCAAATCGTAGCTAGCTGAAATTTGCTTAGCTAGCTGTACTCTGGTCACGCTTACAGAATATTCATGTAAGTAATTATGTTACGTCTATAATTCTGTTGTTTATGTCCTAACGTTAGTTATGTAGGAAAGTTATGATGTTAGCTAGCTAACTAACTTACGCAATTAAGATTCACAGCTTCTTGAAAATTAATTATTATGTTTGCTAGCTTCTTGTGTATTTAGCTTGATTCGTACACATACACACACACACACACACACACACACATACAGAAACACACACACATGCTAACATGATTATCTAACATTATTGTCAGTTGCTGGTGCAAATATTTGACCTCATTTCTGCACCTCGTAAATTTTATTTATTTCATCAGTAAAGCAGAAGTAGATTCAATTAACCCACATGTCAGTTTTTATCCGTTTATACAATAGTTGTATTTCATGTTGTGGAATGTCCACGAGACACTATTTCCTGTCATCAGTTTAGTGTCTTTTCCTGATGATTTGTAATAGAAGTCTAGTCCCATGAGCAGCATTTATTATTTTTTTTTAATAACCCATCAATCTGTAGAAGCTACGTGACGGTGTGACTGCAACGTGTTTGTCATCCCCGGCTCTCTGCTATCATTATCCCTTCTCTGCTCTTAGTAGCTCTTTTCTTCTCTCACTTAAATCACCAGGAATAGAGCTTTGAGAAGATGTATTAACTAGCATTATCTTCTGAAAAAAAGTCACCGCCTCGTGCTGAAAAACAGTACAGGACGTAGAAATACAGCCGGGGAGAAAAAGGAAATCTCTGTCTTAGTCAATCTGGGGCTCTTTACATAGCTATTAGCTTTGATGTTTTGGCACATGGGCTTATGAAACATGAAACAACGTATTCCAGGTTAAAAGTATTAAGTATTAACATAAAATACAACGGTATATATTATGAGTTACTATATGTAATTAAAATAATCAGATGATCATTTGACAGATTTGATGTCATTTTTGAGTGATTTTTACATGAAGCTTATTTTATTTCCAAATGTGTGTTTTTTTCTTGTAATTCAGTTGTTTTCACATGATTTACTTGACTTTTTATCCATTTGATTTATTTATCTATTGATTCATTTATTTTCATGTGATCTTTATGCATGAGTCATTACGTTTCCCACCATTTTCCTTTATGTTATTAATGTTATGTAATGTTATTTTACATGATTTGTTAGTTTATCAAGGGGACACGGTGGCTTAGTGGTTAGCACTTTCGCCTCACACCTCCAGGGTCGGGGTTCGATTCCCGCCTCCGCCTTGTGTGTGTGGAATTTGCATGTTCTCCCCGTGCCTTGGGGGTTTCCTCCCCTGGTCCAAAGACATGCATGGTAGGTTGATTGGCATCTCCGTAGTGTGTGAGTGAATGAGAGTGTGTGTGTGCGCTGTGATGGGTTGGCACTCCGTCCAGGGTGTATCCTGCCTCGATGCCCGATGCCCCTGAGATAGGCGCAGGCTCCCCGTTTATCACACTTTACACAGTTTGGTTAATATTTGTATTTTTTTTTACCTAGGTTTTTCCCCGTTCATTAATTTTCACGTGATTCATTTCTTTTACATTTTACATAATCATGATCCATTTGTTTTCAGTCTATTCATTTAACTCACATATGTTTTTACACACGATTCATTTGTTTACATATTTTATTTTTTTCAAGCAATCTCTTTTTTTCCCATCTGTGATTTTTATACAATTATTTCATCCACAATATTAGATTTATTATTTATTTATTTATTTATTTACTCACGATTCTTATCGCCGTATGAGTCGAGCCACTCTATTTGATTCACATTAATAATAAACCTCAATTCTCTTTCCCAATGAGCACAGTGCTAATAATTATCCTTCAGTATGTGTTTGCCAGTTCTTCTGAATCATCGAGGTACATGCGGTGTGCTCTCAAGACGCTTCACTTTTCCTGCTTGTTTCTGTTGCTTTTTTTTTTTTTTGCCTCCAGTCTTGTTTCAGTAAATGAAACGAAGCTCAGCGGGGTTCAAGTCGAGTTATTGACTTTGCCTGTTGGGAATATTTCACCATCTTCTCGTATATAAATGCAGAAACACGTCCGAACAGAAACGAGCTGACATTTGATGGATCACGGCTTACTGGTCAGGTCAACCTGACATTTTCTGATATTACTTGTTTTCCTGGAATTTTACAAAACAAAAACAGACTCAATCAATCGCGATCCAAAGAAATGAAGCGAGTCTCTATTCATAGAATCGGCGCCGCTTCGTTCTCAGAGGAACAAAGAAGTCAATATCAGGGGTCAGGTGGGTGGATTGGACTGACAGATTCATTCACAGTCGGTTCAAAAACTCCTGACCTATGATGAAGCACCATCTCAGGAAGGCATTTTCAGACACTTCAGTCTGGATTTAACCTGCGGCCGTGTTACTACTCTCAAAGACGTGGTGCATCTTTTTGTTCCTCCACCTCTCCATCACTAGCTAATCTTCATAGACAAGCCCCTCGAAGCGTTCCTTATCTTACGTGTAGTCCGTGATACAGTACCTCTGTGCTTCGGTCTGGCACAGTGTCCCAGATCTGTTGCAGTGTTTTATTAAAATTAAATATGGTGTTCAGTACTGTAGCCTTCGGGGCTTAACATATCCGATTTTCCTTATTACTCTGTGGACTGATTCTACCTAAGACATTAATTCTCTTTACCAGAAGCCAAAAAAATGGAATTGACTCAACAGTGGTGTTAAAATGAAGCTCGTATGAAAGTAGCCACTCAGGACTTTATCAGTATTTCTGTGTTTATCTAGAATACAAGAGGTGATAGATTCATCGCAAAAGTTGCTATAGTACAAAAACGGTTCATTTTTTTCCACACAGATGTTTGTGTCTCCGGATTAAATGTTGACGTCAAACCCATTTTTCGCTCTCTGAGACGCTCCGAGTGTTTGTTCATCTAAAACAGCTCGAATGTATCTATAACAGTAAAATTCAATGTAAGATCATCAACAGAGGGAAAAACGCACGTCCTACACGTTTAAGATCAGACTCGCAGACAGAACATCAGATTTATTTACGCTGATTGAAAACGTCCTGTAAGTTTGTGCCCAGAAAAAAGAAAAGAAAGATCGAACAGATCATTATTTCTAATCAAATCCAAATCCAGATGTGATTAGTGCAGGAATCTGAGATGTTCACGGCTCTGGATCGAATTCAGGTCTCATTGTCCTCTCTCCACATTGTCTCCTACATTTCCCTGCGCTTTATAGTGACACAATTCGGCCTCTCCGTGAATCGCTCGGGTATTCGGACAACCTCATTTGCTTCCAGTTCATCGAAGAGCACTTGTTCCCCCTCTCATGCTGCCACAACGGGGCTCACAATGATTGCCTCATCCAGAGTTTCTCTCCTCACTGACTCTAACAGCTTGACTTGGGATTACACTGTGCCAAGATGGAGGCAAAGATCAGATCCATCACAGATCTGTCACTAAACCCGCTCACGTCGTCTCGTTCTCCAGGATCGATCTCGATCGTCAGTCCTGCGCCTCTCTTACAGTTTAAACCAATCTAAAACAGGAAATGACCGATATAATCACTAACACGAGAGTTTCCAGGAGGACGTTCATTAGGGTTTTTTCTCATCGGTTTAGACACTCATCACCTTGGCAACTGATAAAGACATCCTGAAAATGAGACTGCAAAGAAGAAATAACGATGTAGTCAGTGAAATGATCCCGCTGACCCATATACGGATATAAGGGTCACTTAATGGAGCTCGGTCCCATCACGTAAAAATGGGAATGAACATCTCGTCGGGTGCAGATGCGGTTTCTCTGGAAGCGGGAAGGACAGCAGAGACACACAAGTGCATTTTATTTCATTATTTATTTATTTATTTATTTATTTTCTTTGCAGCCTGTATGCCTAGGTGTCTCTCTCTTTCTCTCTCTTTTCCTCCATTTCTCCTCACTTTTTTTCAATTTTCCCTGCATTAGTGCATTGATTAGCGAAAGTGCCTCACGTGTTTTAGTGAACTCAGCCTTTTCATTCTTCACGCTTGAGCATTTGGGGTATTTTGACAGCCCTGTGCTGGATGGACAAGAGCCTTTCATCACCTGCTCATCAGAAAGAGGTGTAAAAACACCCATATGCATTTGAGGGAGGAATGGAAATCGGTTCGTTCAACGCTCTCATTTACCGCCGCACCGAATAAACGAGCGATAATTTGCACGTGCGATCTGACGATAAGGCTGGCGAGGAAACAGATGTTCTGTAGGTGCAGGTCTATGAGGGCAGCCATAACCGACGCTTAGTCCTTTTTATCAGTATACTGGTGTTATCAAGTTACGAAATATTTTTAATCAGTGAAAAGAAACAAATGAGGTTCTG